>NC_072731.1:128643695-128766615 GCF_026930045.1 Uloborus diversus | reverse complement strand
CAATATTTCGAAATTGAAGTTTCAAAAACGCAATTTTAGACGATGTTGGATAATGTAAGGGATAAAAGCGTTTGCAGCACCCCACCATTAGTTTTTTGCCGATCCTAAACATTTTTGTTGTAACAATAAAATTGCTTAGGACATAAGATTTTCACTTTTGCATCATAAATCAGTTCTGATTCGAAAGTCTACCCAAGGTAGCGCCAACAAACTAGCAAAGAAGGAAAGGTGGGGGAAGGGTAAGACCGACTAATGATAATGAACTGTCATCATTCCCCCACAGTCTTCATTTGAAAAAGAATTCTTTAATAGGATAACAGGTGGTGAAATTAGCAATAAAAAATCGCTTCAGTGAAGTAGATGTATTTTTTAAACAAGGTACCCTTTCCAACATTCATTAATTAAAAAAAGAAATAGGGGAACTGAATCCTAACTCCAGGCAGGGTTCCCGAATCACATCCCTCTTAAGGCACTCAAATATAGCCTAAAGTGGCGCTTTAAATATTTCAGCATCAAAGAATTTTCGGAAGAGAACTCCCGAACCCCTTCCTCTGAGTTCACCACAAATGTCCTAAATTTCAATTTTAAAGCCTTCAGTTTCTAAATTGTTTTGTAGGAATAGGACCCCTCTTACCTATAAACATGATTTATGACCGCCTAAAAATTTTAATACTTGTATTTTGGAAACTTTTTGAAAAAATCTTCCCACACCCTTCCCCCTTAAGTCATCCAAAGATAGCCCAAACCAAAGCTCTTAAAATTTTAGAAACTAAAATATTTCAGGCTGGGGGTGCGGAATAACCCCCCCCCCTCTCATTGTGTTTAATAAACGCAGTGTAAATTTTTGTTCAAGATTTATTTTTCTATTGAGAGAGCAACTCCCTTCCACACATCGCCAAAGACAACCCAAAGTTTTAAGACTTCAATTTCGAAAATGTTTCGAGAAAGACCCCTGAATTCTCTAACTCTTAACTCACTCAAAAATAGCCAAAATAGCATTTCAATACTTCGGGGGGGAGAGACCCCCCCCGAACTCTTTCCTCTAAGTTCACTAAATTTTACTTAAATTTGCGGTTTCCCCTTTTCATCACCGAAGATTTTAGAATTTAAATTCTAAAACGTATTGAGAGAAAGCCTTCGAATTCCCTCTTCTTAAGTCTTCCAAAGATTACCTAAAGCCGAGTTCTGAATACTTCAGCTTTGAATATTTTTTGGGAAAGGAGAACCCCGAACCCCAAGACGGTCCAAAGTTGCGCTTTTAAGACTCCAGTTTCGGAATTTCGCCTAAAGAGAGGCCTCCCTCTTAACATTGCCAAAGACAGCCTAAAAGATTTAAGACTTCAATTACAAACTCGCAAATTCGGAGAGGGTCGCAAATGCCCTTTAACTTAAGTCATTTAAGTATAGCCTCAAATAGTTTTTAATACATCAGCTACAAAACATTTTCATGTTAAAACACCAAAACCATCTCTCATAAATTCAGCAAAGATTGCCTAAATTAGTATTTTTAAAACTCCAATCTTCGATTCTTTTTTAAAACCCACTTTTACATCATCAGAGACAGCCTAAAACTTTTTGACTTTTAAATTTTTAAGAGTTTTTGCAGTGGAGAAATATCGAACCACTCCTAGCTTCAAAAATATTTTCAATTCAGTTTTTCGATATTTTATACTGTAACCCGTGAGTAACCCCCCCCCCCCCCCCCCGCCTTAGATTGTTCAGGATATCAACGTTTTAAGACCTCAGTATCGTGGGTAAATTTGCGGACAGATTACCCTCTTTGCAAGAGCAGCGTTTTTTCGCAAACTCGTGCTGCTATTATTTTTCTTCTTTCCTTTCTCTCTCCCCCCCTTCCCCCACCCGTATTTCCATTCTAGCGAGTGTTCGATTCAATGACATTAGAATTTAGTGATTCCTCAAGTCTGTCAAAAATGCAGGAACGGTTTGCCCATCGGTGTTTCCAACCAGCTTGAATTCCCCCCCCCCCCCGATTATTTCCAAAATTCCCATTTTCATTAAAATCTTCAAAATCCTTGATAGTTTCTGTTTTACCTGGTATGTGGACGCCCTTTACTGTGGCGAAAATATTTCATCTTGTCAGCAATCACTTTCAATCGGTGATGCAGATTCAACTTTTAAGACATTTTAAGAGCGTACATAATTTTCATTTATGCGTGTAAAGTTTGCAAAAAAAAAACACAAATGAAAAAAAAACGAAAGGATGATCGAAAATAGCATGAGAAAAGGCTAAATTTTCAATTAGAGCCGATTGCTTCGAAAAATCAGGGAGAATAGCGAGCAACTCGTCGGTTTGCAATGCAGTGAGTTGGAAATAACAAAGCTATACCTAAAAAAAGTCAAACGGCGCGAGCCGAAAAGCCACTCCTCCAAAAGCACGTTGCAAACAAAACAAGCACATGGCGGAAAACCGAGAGAATGTCGATGTAAATTCGTGGTTATGGAATGGTCCAGTAATATTAAAGCATATTTTTCAAACACTCAATTTTTCTTTTTTCATTAAAAATTAAAAGAAAGTCATTGAATTTCTTTCCGTCCCGACCTCCGTCTCGGAAATTTTGTCAAGACGGAAATCCGTCCTGAGACGGAAGGTCTTGCACCCATGTTTTGATTTTTAAAGAGGAGAAAATTTTACCTTTTCGCATTGCCGCATCCACGTAAAACCGAAACCCATCCGCGTAAAGTAAAATAAAGGTGCCAAATCTTAAACCGCGTAAAATAAACCCGCGTAAAACGAAGGTCTACTGTATTGCCGATCCAAATATATGATAGTGTATGAATAGTTATAGACTACTAGCAAAAATACCCGGCGTTGCCTGGGTCAGTAATAATTATGAGAAAAAATCGTTACTTGCTTTTGTTTTCTGTTTTAAGTGAAAGAATTTAAAACACATCTTTTTGACGGGATTAAAAATCGAGTTTCTTCCTTACCCATAAAAGTAAAATAGCAATAAGTATAAAGAACAAAATAGTATTGATTTAGAAACGAAAGCACTATATTTAAGCATATACAAATTTCCAAAACATGAAATTAATCTTCTCATGTTTAAAAAGATTAATCTGGTGATACTTTTTTTTTTAACATGGAGTCTAAAACCTTCTCTGTATGGCTAATGAAGTACGAAGTAGTTATAAAAAAGTAGCTGCGCTCGTAATCCCCTTATACTTGCTTTAGTTATTTCGGGAAATTTCAATTATTGTGGCTCTTGGTGCGATTTTACCGAATTTGCGAAAGTCGTTTTGGGGTACCTTCGATGATGCTCCCCCCTCCTTTCCTTACTTTGTAAAACAATATGATATTAATTTTCGTTACAGGGATATCGTCGCCAGATGCTGAGATATTTTTGGTCACCATAAAATGGCGCTTAAACAGTTTCATCCGAAATGTTTCCAAAATAAGTAGTAAAATCTGGTGATTGTTTGAAATTGTGCAAAAAGGAAAATTAATGGAAGTTTTTGTGCTGTTTATGGATTTGCCTAATTTAGTTGCTGGATTATTTAACACAGTAAAAAAAGTCTTTTGAAAATTCTTTGATTTGCGATATTTTGTTTACATGGTGAACATGGTTGTTTACATGAAATTTGGAACAGGTGCCATCTTCATCAGAAAAATCAGAGCTTTCGATGGAGATATAATGTTAATATGTGCAAGTATTTTTTCATCTCAATATTAGAGAATTTATACAAAAATTGTGTTTTATTGCCCCCCTAAGGGGGTTTTGCCCCCCATAACGGAACGAAAACTACCCTATGTGTTATTCTGATGCATAAGCTATATTATTGTAAAGTTTCATCAAAATCCGTTCAGTAGTTTTTGCGTGAAAGAGTAACAAACATCCATACATCCATACATCCATACAGACAAACTTTCGCATATATAATAGTAGTAAGATTATGGCGAACTCTGATCTCTCGAATTTTTAATAAATGCTACAATAAAATGCTAATGCTATTAAAAATTTAAGGGGGTCCGAAACACAAAAATCGTCAAATTTTGAAAAAATTTTTTATCATTTAAAAAACTACTCCGTTTTTTCTACTTAAAAGGACGTTTGAATCGTGTTTCTATCTTTATTAGAACAAAAGATATAATTCTTTTTGTTGACCGCACCTAACTAATGTGTATTGAACTTTAAAACTTGAAACGCGTTTTTCTCCATGATGCAATTTTTCCCGATTTCTTGCATTCAAACTCTTATAAGTCAGGAACCAATGAAGATAAAATAATGAAATTTGGAGCATGTCTTTTTCAAACAGTTTACTTTAATTTTTAATCGGCGATTTTGAAAAAAAAAAACGTTTACTAAAAAAATATGATTTTTTTTTTAAAAGTATCTTTTAATTTTTCGAAATTTTTCTTCAAATATTTTTATTTTCTTATTGAATCAATATTTTTAAAATCGCCGAACAAAAATTAAAGCTTAGATATTTGTGCATACTTTTTTGAAAACAAAATTGAAAATCGACCAGCAATATTTTGAGTTATAGCAATTTAAAACAACCCCATTTAAAAAAAAATTAAATTTAAATAAATTTTTTTTTTATATTTATGTTGTGATTTTGCTTATTAATTAAATGGTGAATCAGTGTAAAAAAATTCAAAACTCTGAAATATATCATAAAAAAATTTCAAAATGTGTCTCGGACCCCCTTAACATACTTTTCATAACAGTCAACGTGACATCATATTGTGATTCATTTAAAGCCCACATCTTCTTTCATCGAGAACGTGATCCGTACAGTTTTGTTCCCTACGTACGGATCAGAGAGAGAGAGAAGTGATCCAACATACTTTTCCACTAAATTTGTTTTCCCCGAGTTCAACGAGAGGCTAAAAATAGCATCAAAAATCCTCATAACGCTGCTCCGAATTTCATTACTGTCGAATATGAGAAATACCGATTATTTGCAGATAACCTTGAAAAAACCGTACATGCGATTCCAGCGTTTTAGTTAGGGAATGACAGTAATTTTTCTTCGTGTTTATTGAATTTATCACTTTTATTCTTTTGAAATTACATCAACGTTGCAAACGATCTACTTCAAAGGAAAAATGGAATGTTTTACCACTTTGGCTAATTTCTTAATGGGGTTGTTTCCGTCAGTCAAAAGTAGTACTGAAATTGATAGAATAAGCAAAAAAATAAAATAAAATAAAATAAATACAGTCGAGTCCCGACTTACGCGAGGGATGAGCCCGTTCCAAGACCATTCGCGTAAGTTGAAATTTCGCGTTGTGGAAAAGAGTATGTGTAAAAACTTTTATAAACATACCCATACGATTAAAGACACTTGTAAACACCACCTCAAACTGTTAAAAACCATTTATTAACTATACATTACTGTTTCTTAAACAAAAAAAAAATTTGAATTTTTATTTATTGTATTTTTAAAAAAAAAAACGTTTTATTTAACATAAAAAACTGCTACGATGCACAAAATCAATGAACAATGGGAAAGAAAGACGTAAAATAAACCACTACGGTACGTATATTATGTAGTAAGAAAAACAAATGCACTATAGTTGTTGAAACTTTCTCTTTTTCCTTCTATCTTCACAAACTTTAAATGAAACAGCGCTCTTAGGTGTCATTATATTTCATCAACTTTCCCATATAGAATGAAAAAAATAAATGGAAAATGGGGAGTAGTTATTTGTATAAGCGATGGTTAGACTAGTACGGTGTGGGAACTTCCGCTTTCAGCGATTCCAAAGGGATGAAGGTCCATTCACGAAAATACCATGATTCCATGATTTTTCATGTTGCGGGTGAAGAATTCGCGTCAGGAATAAAATTCTTTACAGAGGAAAAAATCGCGTTATAGCCATTTCGCGTAAGTCGGATCGCGTTGTAGCGGGAGTCGGTTGTATAACGTCACAAATGATGCACTTTGCCAATCTTTCTACCGCGATTCCACGTTATGATAATCAAGAAGCGAATTAAACATTCTATTCTATTCAATTCAAGAGTCACAACTGACTTCAACTGTATTTATGTCGAGGACTGCATACTATGTGCCTTGCCTCTATTATTTTATATACCGATAGATGGCAGCACCATCACCGGATCGAACAGTTAGTGAGAATTTTGAACTAGCCCAGGAGCTAATAGCTACCTAGTACTAGCACCCCCAGAGGTATCGTTTCACTTGGAGGACATTGAGACCACGAGCATATTTAACGTCGCCCAGTCCCCATTAATGACGACGGTGGGTCTTCGACCAGCGAGGATCGAACCCGAGGCCCTCCGGTCCCGAGTCCAATGCCTTACCGATCAGGCTACCACGGCCCTTAAACATTGCGCTCTACGCTTGCTATCAACCCTATCGTTGCCAATACACGTGAGTAAAGATGCGAATTAAATATTGTGCTCTGTGAATGGCAACACAGAATGGCATTTCGTCACTTGTGATGTCATCGGCAAGAAATGTAAACAATGAAAGCGCATCGATTTAAGTAATTTTTTAAAAATATTAAACTTAAAGAAATTATTTAAAAAATAGTTGGATCCCATGTTTTTAAGCGTGTTCTTTCAGAAAAAAATACTTTTAAAATCTTGAAAACGACCCCATTCACCGCAAGAAGGCGTATTCAAGATCCAGAAGTGCGAATTATCATTTTAAGCTACAATACAGTGTGCCCACTAAAGTTCCTTGTCGCCCTCTTAATTTCGGAACGGCTGCAGCAATCTTAATAAACGTGGTTTCTAGATACAGAAAAACCCCTCCTAACGGACACCCCTTAAAGGCGGACAATTTTTAATTCCCCAGTTCCAATGCAAATAACATTATTAAACCCCTGTCCTGCGGACACCTCTCTATTGCGGTCAAAAAATTTGTCCCGTTAGTGTCCGCATTAGAGGGATTTTACTGTATATAGTAAATCGGATATGCACTATCGAATGGGACAGCTCACAGCGCCACCTGGCGGAAAATTGCGGAGTTAGAAGATCTATCTCGAATACGTATTGAGATAGAGTAAAAAAGTGATTTACAAAGTATACTCTGCAAAGGCAAAACAGGATTGTTCCAACAATAATAATGATAATAACAATTATGAAAAGTAGTTTTCGAGTAGACTTTGATGGCGTGTCTTGTAGGTTTCGCCATCAGTGCATTTGTAAATGTAAATTATTGTAAATGTATACGAATATTTGAAAATCTTTCGTTTCAATTTTGTTCGATTTCATGCAGTAGTTTTTGCTCTAGGGTCTAAAGCAGCCACAAAAAAATGAATAAATAAATAAATAAATAATAAAATAAATTTAATTAAATAAATAAATGAATAAATAAAATAATAATAATTTCTATTTTGAATTCAAATTTGTTTTTGGAAATCACGTGTGTATGTGTAGGATACGGGCGCAACCGCCCAGGAGGAGCGGATTCCGGTGAACAGAGCAGCATGTGCAGCGGCCGGTCGACGGTGGTGCAGCAGAGGCCCCGGTCCAAAAATCAAAGGATGAACGCCATTCAAAGGTCAAGTGAAAACAATTAACAATTCGTAATTGCTTAAAAAAATTTAAAAGAGAGAGAAAGAGAGATTTTCGAAAAATGGCGAAAATAGACCAAGCACACCTCAAAACGAGTAAATCCGTCAAAATTCGAAATTTTTTAAAAATTCAATTTTTTTTTCATACCATTTTAGATTTTGAAGAAAGTAAAAAGAACATTCGTTCACCAAGCCGGTAATGTAATACATTCATGTTCCTCTCCTCCCCGGAACAGCATATGCAACCGATCCTGCTTGTAATTCTGGATCTTTATTCGGGTTTCCTTTTTCTATTTGCGATCTATTGTGCGAGAGAGTTTTCGTAGCGGAGAGCTTTTAAAATTGCCCTGCTTAGGCGAGGATGGATGTTGGGCAGGAGCGAAATGAAAACAGGGAGCCCTTTTGAGGGTTTGTAGAACTACAATAGGAGGGAGGAGGCAATTTGAAAACATACTATTGGGAAGAACGTGTTAGGGGCTGTGCACATATAACGTTATCATTTTAGGGGGGGGGGAGGGGGTAAAGCCAAATGATATCGTATGATATCGAGAGGGGGAGGGGGGGGTTTTAAGTTTGATAACGTTATCACTTTTTTAAATTTTCGTATAATATTGCAATTTTCGTATTTTTCGTGCAATATTCGCGAGTTTATTTCTAATTTAAGGCACAAAACACATACAGTAACGATTGATTGAAATAACACCAGAAATATCACACCTGCACTCCAGAGCCAAATCCTCCTCCCCCACGGTTATTCCGAGAATCACCTGACAATCAATCACCTGAAAGAATTATCCGCAACGTTAACCAGTCAAGATGTTGTCTTTCTGTCAGTTGATGATAAATGTAGGGTACCAATTGGCATTACAGCTGCTAAAAATCAAAGCCCATTGATAATGCACTTAGACTATCGTGTTCGACTTCCAGACCATGATTTTGTGAAAGCAGCTAGACACAAACTAATACCAAGTGTTTATGCCGGACTAGTAATTAAAGATGGTAAACCATGCGATCCGACAAGAGTATCATATTCCGGTCCAACTTATATAGCGATTCGCTCTGCTAAACACGATTCTTCAACTGCTGAAACTCATGCATTTGACTTAGACAATGTGATGACTCTGCCAGAATTTTCAAAATTAGTTCGAAGGGAAGATTCTACTGTAAAACCAGTATTAATCATCACAAGTGATGGTGGCCCCGACGAAAATCCTCGGTATGAAAAAGTACAGCTTGCCGCAATTGAGACTTTTAAAAAGTTTGATTTGGATGCCGTATTCCTAGCCACAAATGCCCCTGGTCGTTCGGCCTACAATGCAGTAGAGAGGCGAATGGCACCCCTTAGCCGCCAACTCTCAGGTTTAGTTTTGCCACATGATCACTTCGGAAATCACTTGGATTCGAGTGGTAAGACTGTTGATGTCGAGAAAGAGAAGAAAAACTTCGAAGCAGCTGCAAATGTGCTCTCTGAAGTATGGAATTCAACAGTAATTGATGACTACCCTGTAGTAGCAAAGTATCAGGCACCTGGAAGTGAACGTATAAGTTCAGAAGTTTGTCAGAGTTGGAAAAGAACACATATGAGATGTTCCACATATTTGTGTCAAATAGTAAAATGTGACGATCGATCGTGCTGTACACCAAAACGATCAAATATTGGTTCAATCTTAAAGAACCATTTCTTGCCAGTTCCTGTTCCAGTCAGTGAGGGATTGACCATTCAAAAGGGAGGAGCATATCTTCCTTTGTGTGCCGCGCAATTGATGCAGGATGCTGCCAAGCTGAAGCAGACATCTTCAAATGTTAGTGAAATTGCATATGATTTGTTCTTGCCATCAATAAACGACGAAATCTTGAAAAAAACGCATTTGTGTGAAGTGTGATATATATCATTGCACCTTAAAGGCTTTAAAAGATCATTCAAAAGTATGCGGAAAAGCCATGATCATTGAGAAAATGAAACCAAAGCGTATTGCTGCTCGCAGGCGGACAGAACTTTTGGCTTGTTTTAGGGATGATGATGATCTACAGTGGATTGATAAAGATGAGTGTGATTGCAGTGCAGATTTGAAAAGTGATCTTCCAAACATTTCAGACGAGATACCTATAATAGAACTAATGGAACCAACATGGGAAGAATTGTGACATTATTTCATTATTCATCACTGTATTCCACTTAATTTTTGTTCATTTTTCCTTATCTTAATTATTGTAAATTCTTAAATTTCCTTTTTTAAATGTCAATTTATACGTGATAAAATAATTATAACAAATACATTTTTTAATTTATCACATATTAGTCGTAATATTAAAATTATTCTATTTTTAATACCTTTGTTAATTATACCTCGATTTTATAAAAACATTACTGATAATTATGGTATTGATATTGACTGTACACAAATAATTTTATAAATTAATGGGTGGGATATAGAATTAAAAACTTAATTTTTTTGTACCTGATAACGATATCATAGAGTGAGGGGGGGGGGGTCGTGTAATGATAACGTTTGATATCGTAGGGGAGGGGGGGGGGGGGGTCAAAAATATGTGAAAAATTGATAACGTTATATGTGCACAGCCCCCTTTTCCCAAGGTTTTGTTTTTATCCGTTGAAATCGAGACTCAAGACACTTGTGTTTTCTCTGAAACTTGTCTTGAGTTTCATTTGTTCCTTTTTCTTTATTTATGTTTCTTTTTAAGTTCTTTTGCAGCAATTCTGTTGTAAGGATTTATTCTATTTATTTATATTGTCCTGTTTTTAATCAAAAACTTCGTGTTTACGTTTATTTTTGCAAGTTTTAATCAAAATTCTATTAGTTTCAGGGTAACTTGTTTATTTCATATTATTAACGACTTGGCCTCCAAGGCATTGAACTTTATTCCTACCTTTCAAATTAAATAGTTCCCGTTTGTAGCCCATCGAATGTATTGTTCGTCCGAGATATGTTTAAATAACATTAATTTCACACACAGTGCAACGGCCATTCTTTGCTTCTCTAGTTCAGGTTTACTCAAAGAGGATCACAGGAAAAAAAATTTGTAGGCCACAGGAAAAACTATGAAAATACAGGAGCTTTTCTCGAAGCGGGCCACGATTGAGTTTTTTGAAATTGGTTAAAATCGAACGAGTGTAAAATATTCCCTTAATTTTGACCAAGTCGATAATGCTTCAAAAATGTTAAATACATTTTTGTGGTTTTTTTCCCCCTCCAAGAATTAGAAAAATGTTATGCCAAAATCGAAAAAATAAATGAATCAATAAATAAATAAAATAATAATAATACGTAGATTGAACATTGATGAAGGTCATTGACAAATTTTACGGTCTGATTCAACTAATTCTTAAACTATCAATTGCATTATTTTCCACTCAAAAATGAGCCGCAAACAATTTTATTCTTGATACAAATGATTGTAGCGCTATTAATATCTTATTAAGTTCGTAATTTTTAATATTTATAATTTTTTTTTGTTCAATAGTGATTAAAATCTCATGAACGAAACAATTTAACAATTTTTTTTCGACTTCGATATAATCTCCTTAAAATAAAAGCCTTTGCTAGTTATTTTATAAAATTAAAGTTTCTAATAAGCATATGAATTTTTATTTTTTCTAATTTAGAGTTTACTCATTGATGTTTTTTTTTATTTATTTATTTTTAGAACTATAGAGTAAGTGTTATACAGAATATGTATAATACTGTACATTCAAATATGTAATAATTCTAATACTAATTGAACAATTAAACTCAGAAGTAAGAAAATTCAGTGCTTCATATGCGAATTGTAAAACATTCAACGTCGAAATTAACATACTATTTGCTGCTGTTTGCTAGAACAATTTTTAACACTAAATTCGAAAAGTAATTGAGTCCACATTCTTACACTTTTTACTTTCTTCTATATCTAATATATAGAAGAAAGTATTGGATTCGTGCAAATTTTCGAATTTCGAATTTTGACGGATTCGAACGTTTTGAGGTGTGCTGAGTCCATTTCGACCATTTTTGGAAAATGTCTGTCTGTCTGTGTGTGTGTGTGTGTATGTATGTGTGTGTGTGTGTATGTATGTGTGTCACGTCTGTGTGTGACCAGTTTTTTGTGGCCGCTCTACAACAAAAACTACCGCATGAAATCGAACGAAATTTAGTACACATATGTGCCCCTATGTGAACTTGTGCCCATTAGTTTTTGGCGCGAATTCCTCCAAGGGGGGTGGAGCAATGGGACGTTTTTCGAGTTACGCGTGCTTGCTATTCCTCAGGAAGTTACTGGCGGAATCAAACAAAATTTGGTCCATATGTTGCCATTAACAGGAACAGGTGCTGATTCAATTTTGGTGTCAATAACTCAAAGGGGGGTTGAGCTATAGAACGTTTTTTTGTCGTCAATTGTGACTGCTGTATCTCAAGAAATAATGAATCGAATGAAAGAAAAATTTATCGGCAAGTAGCCCTTAGTGGGTATAAGAACTGATTTTATTTTTGTGTCAACAGCTAAAAAGGGGGCAGCGCAATCACCCGTTCTTTTTTTCCATTTTGAGTGCCCTATCTCAAGAAGTAATGCTACGTTCTGGTTGAAATTTGGAATATATGTGAATCCATATGTAAACAGGCTTTGGTTCAATTTTGACGCCAATCGCTCCAAGAGGTGTTATTTTTTTTTTTTTTTTTTTGCGAATAAAAATATTTTTATTAATGCAACAATAAGAAAGATAAATCGTAATAGATTGTCGTCTGCGTATTTCTCGTGATTTTAATTGTATGGAAATGATAGGAAATATTATCTCAATGATTTAAAAATTTTAACTGTTGCCATCTTGCGTTTGTTAACAAATAAAATATTTGTAATTAATTCAAGCAAGGCTTTTAAAATAACTTTCAATTTTCGCTCTTTGCTTTGCTTTTGCAATAATTCAGACATTGGGATAGTCGTCAAGTTTTTGCATGTGTAATTTTGTTTTTGTTGGGAATATTGCTTCCTCGTCAAGCATGGGGAGGGATCAGAAAAAAAAAGAAAAAGAAAAATATAGAAGAAAGTTTCGTGATGGCCACAACATACTAGTTTACTTTCTTCTATATCTAATATATAGAAGAAAGTATTGGATTCGTGCAAATTTTCGAATTCCGAATTTTGACGGATTCGAACGTTTTGAGGTGTGCTGAGTCCATTTTCGACCATTTTTGGAAAATGTCTGTCTGTTCTGTGTGTGTGTGTGTATGTGTGTATGTATGTGTGTCACGTCTGTGTGTGACCAGTTTTTTGTGGCCGCTCTACAACAAAAACTACCCGCATGAAATCGAACGAAATTTAGTACACATATGTGCCCCTATGTGAACTTGTGCCCATTAGTTTTTGGCGCGAATTCCTCCAAGGGGGGTGGAGCAATGGGACGTTTTTCGAGTTACGCGTGCTTGCTATTCCTCAGGAAGTAACTGGCGGAATCAAACAAAATTTGGTCCATATGTTGGTATTAACAGGAACAGGTGCTGATTCAATTTTGGTGTCAATAACTCAAACGGGGGTTGAGCTATAGAACGTTTTTTGTCGTCAATTGTGACTGCTGTATCTCAAGAAATAATGAACGGAATGAAAGAAAAATTTATCGGCAAGTAGCCCTTAGTGGGTATAAGAACTGATTTTATTTTTGTGTCAACAGCTAAAAAGGGGGTAGCGCAATCACCCGTTCTTTTTTTCCATTTTGAGTGCCCTATCTCAAGAAGTAATGCTACGTTCTGGTTGAAATTTGGAATATATGTGAATCCATATGTAAACAGGCTTTGATTCAATTTTGACGCCAATCGCTCCAAGAGGTATTGATTTTTTTTTTTTTTTGCGAATAAAAAATATTTTTATTAATGCAACAATAAGAAAGATAAATCGTAATAGATTGTCGTCTGCGTATTTCTCGTGATTTTAATTGTATAGAAATGATAGGAAATATTATCTCAATGATTTAAAATTTTTAACTGTTGCCATCTTATGTTTGTTAACAAATAAAATATTTGTAATTAATTCAAGCAAGGCTTTTAAAATAACTTTCAATTTTCGCTCTTTGCTTTGTTTTTACAATAATTCAGACATTGGGATGGTCGTCAAGTTTTTGCATGTGTAATTTTGTTTTTGTTGGGAACATTGCTTCCTCGTCAAGCATGGGGAGGGATCAGAAAAAAAAAAAGAAAAATATAGAAGAAAGTTTCGTGATGGCCACAACATACTAGTTTCGCATTAGCTCTCTTTCTTTCTCTCTCTCTCTTTTACTCACTCATTCGGCTTGGGCTACAACTTAGTTTAAATACACCTTTATAACAACTGAAACAACTCTCACATAATTAACGTATTTAAAATAAAAACCTAAACATAGTTGTTATGAAAATGAAGTCAAATTTATCTTTTCAAAATGTTTGGTGTTATATTTCAGAAACTTTAAAATGTTTATGTAGAAAGTTGGCTTTAAAAAAAAGTAAAACACACCATGTAATTTTGAAATTCAAAATTAATTTATCTGATAAATGTTTGAAAAAACAATACAGTAGCGCAGTGAGCCCCAACCTACGGCTCGCGGGCCCACAACCGACTCTCAAAGCTGATCCTTGTGGCCAGTTGTTTTGCTTGATGTTACAAACTGAAAAGCACGATTAGTAACAATACCACAAATTTGAAGCCAAATACAGTGGACGCCGGTTAATTGAATCAGCCTCTTTAATGAATCAAACCGTCAAAAACAACAAAATCCAGCTTTATTAAATAAGCCGCTTTATGGAATCAAAACTGTTTAGAACAAACGTGATTCGTATAAGCGGCGGCCACTAGATTCAGAAATTGGTTTCTAAAAAACAGACTCATTTTTAATAAAAAAAAAAGCATAGTAATGATAACAAAAATCATTGGTTTGTAATTTTTTTTTCCTTTTCCATATTTTCCCATGGTTTTTTTTTTTTTTTTTTTAAATTAATATTTTGAAATTTTATACGTGTTCTGGCCCACGAGAATCATTTTAATGTTAGGTGGCGACCCTCGTAGAAAAAGGTTGGGCACCACTGCAATAGCGTAACAACATGGATGACTTTTTTTTAAATCTGAAACAGAGTTCTAATTAAACTTTTATTTTGCTCTTTTTTTCCATTGAAAAAAATTCATTCAGAAACCTTACAGCAATAATAATGGCAAATTCATTTATCAAGAATCAATTACAAGTATCTTTTTCCTTTTTTGCGCGTAAAGCGGTTTCTGAAAATTTATAACGCACGCCTGGGCAACCTGGGATTGTTATTTCAAAGTGTGGCTTAAAAAGTTTGAGAAAAATCACTAATGCGATTTGTGGTGTTGAGTTTTTCAAATTACGATTCTTACATATTCTTTTGCTATTTATACGCGGGCAATAGGTTTGGTAAAAACTTTAGAAGTATTTTACCGTTCAGTACATTACCGCCCATTAGCCAGGGCTACGGCAGAAATACATGAAATACACCGCCAACTCAGTCATTTCCCAGCCGAGGACTGCAGTTTCGTGCTTATTTGCACTCATCAGCCCGGCATAGGAAAGTGACTGAGCTGGAGATGGAAAACCTCTTATGAAAGCCAAGAGGGCCAAACAAACTGGTAGCTAATGTAGAATTAGCACAGACCAGCCGAGTGACCGAAGCAATGGTTCGGTTCAACTCGAAAATAGATGGCAAGGCATGGTATATTCAGTACATTACCGCCCATTAGCCAGGGCTACGGCAGAAATACATGAAATACACCGCCAACTCAATCATTTCCAGCCGAGGACTGCAGTTTCGTGCTTATTTGCACTCATCAGCCCGGCATAGGAAAGTGACTGAGCTGGAGATGGAAAACCTCTTATGAAAGCCAAGAGGGCCAAACAAACTGGTAGCTAATGTAGAATTAGCACAGACCAGCCGAGTGACCGAAGCAATGGTGCACGAAACTGCAGTGCTCGGCTGGAAATGACTGAGTTGGCGGTGTATTTCATGTATTTCTGCCGTAGCTCTGGCTAATGGGCGGTAATGTACTGAATATACCATGCCTTGCCATCAATTTTCGAGTTGAACCGAACCATTGCTTCGGTCACTCGGCTGGTCTGTGCTAATTCTACATTAGCTACCAGTTTGTTTGGCCCTCTTGGCTTTCATAAGAGGTTTTCCATCTCCAGCTCAGTCACTTTCCTATGCCGGGCTGATGAGTGCAAATAAGCACGAAACTGCAGTCCTCGGCTGGAAATGACTGAGTTGGCGGTGTATTTCATGTATTTTACCGTTATTTAAAACTTTTTTTGCCAGTAATGAAATAATTTAACTGTGGCCCCCTTCGTAATGCTCACGGTTTTCTTATTTTCATATTCTTTCCTGTAGCCCCCTAGATTTGTTCTTTGGCTCCCGTTGAGGAACTCTGCCGTTAGACTTTTTATTTTGTTTTTATACCTATAACAAAATGGGTGTTGGACACGAAAAAATGTCATGTTGTATGATTTTAGCTTGATATCTTCAGAAAATAATTTTGCATACGGATTTCGTGCTGAAGGAAAATCTATAGGAAAAGATTTTCTTAAAAAGTTCATCGATAGCGCGATGACGAGAGGGGTCACGGTACATAACTTAAAAAGGCAGTTGCAATCATTGAGAAGAGTTTGCAATGTATGTCATTTAGGCTTTCGAAATGGCGTGGAGGGCGCTTCAAAAAAAAAAAAAAAAGCTTCAGGGTGCACTAGGGCGCATAAAAGGGAAACAGGGTGCTGTGCCTTGACAAAAAAAGATTAATTTCACATCTAAGTGCAAGTGTATTGATGTGGGCGTAAAACGAGGAAAGAAAGAGTGAATGAAAGAGGGTTCGTTGGCGAAAAAAGGTTGGGACCAAGTCTTAACTCGAGTCTAAACCAAAGTACGCTAGTGAAAAAAAGAACTTGACCACGAAAGTGAAGGGATCTCTTTTAATCTCTAGTTTTTTTTTTTTTTTTTTTAATTTCATTTATTTTTTTCGCTGTGCATGTCTGGTGGAACACTTGCTCTAACATCATCGTGATGGTTCGTTTCGCAACGTTCATTCAAAACTTTCTTTTGTAGATATGAAGCAATGGGACATTACAGTAAATAAGTGTGCAGCATTTTATCCAGTTCGTCTAGAGTCCTCTCCCGTAAGAAACCAGCAATTCTAAATAACTTGTGCTTCTTTGATTACCTCATCATGATCAAGTTGTCAGGTCGACGGCTGCCGTCCCTTTTGCTTGTCATTGACGAGCACGTATTCTAACCTGGAGTCAGCTTTCAGCCCTGAATTTTGATGGTTGCTGACAAAAGGAATACTGACGCTTGAAACGGAATTGTCTCCAATCTAACATGTTCTCCCTCGGTGTATTTCAACAGAAAAACAAAAAAAGTCTTGTTGATCTGTTACGAGATCAATCTGTAGCAGTCCTGAAAGCGAGAGGGCGCTGACCATCGTAGCCAATTTAATTCTTAATAGTTGCTTTTTGTCATTCATTGTTTTTGCTGTGTAAACAAAACCATGTTGCTTTGATCCTGAAGACAAGAATTTATACAACATCATATCGCAGACTACATCATCGAAATTTTTAGGAAGCCTAATACGTGGGCTCTTGGGGAGGGTGCTCTGTTATAAAGGGTGTCCCAAAATTAACGCAAGATTTGAATTTGCCACAATTTTTGCTGTGAATTGTTGGCAGCCACGGAAAAAGAACAATTTGACAGCTGGGAGTTTAGGGTTAGTAAAAATGGAGTGTTATGCTATTATACAGCCAGCGAAACAATTCAAACACTGCATGAGGAATTTCCTGTTCGTGTACTCTCTCGTTTCGGTGATAAGAATTGTACCTTAGATCGTGTGATTTTACATCATTAGACTTCACCCTATGAGGTTATTTGAAGTTAAACGTCTATGTCAGCAATCCCACAACCACCTGCGCATTACCTAATTGCGATATCGAGCGCCAATAACAGTAAACTGCTTGACCCGCCCAAACTTTCATTATTTTTCAAATAATTGTTCGATAATGAAAACGCATTATAGAATCGAAAACGCTCCATTTGTAATAACCCTAGACCCTCATCTGCCAAATTGTTCTTTTTTTCAAGATTGCCCACAATTTATTGCAAAAATGGCGGCAAATTCAAATCTTGCGTTAATTTTGGGACACCCTTTATTTCAGGTGGTGTGCTATCCGGAATGGGACGGCCGCCGTTTTTGCGCGGACGTTTCGGTGCGACCCATTTCATAACGAGCAAAATCGAAAAATCGAAATGTCAGACAATGCTCAAAAATCGAAATTGTCTGCATACAAATATGCCAAATATTGCTTCAAAATTCTATATATCTTTTGTTTTTTAAGTTACGTAAGAAGTTTTGTGAAGTGATATTTTTAAAGACATATTTTTTCTTTGTTATTATTAGCTGATAAAATAAAAGTTTAAGAACATCTTCATAACTTTTCGAAGTAGATAATTTAGAAGACAATATTGACATTTTTCTATGCAATTTAAATTTAAAACTCATTGAATTTAAATTGATTTTTTTTCGTTGCTGATCATTAATTTGTGCCCTTACTTAAATATATTTTCTTTTCTTTTTTTTTTTTTTTTTTAACTAAAAATGTCAGCTAATAAGGTGAATTTTTTATATATGTCATTGGCAAAAGTTAACGTGTTGAGAAAATCATCCATAACCGTGCTCTCTATAAAGTTTTAAGTTGTGTAGGGTGCTTTGAACGCAGGATGGACAAGAAAAAGCTTATAAGACTACAAGCTACACATAATATTTATTAAGTAAGCATTATTATTATACATTGCTTTTAAGTTTCATAAAGACTAACATAATGAATAAAAAATATTTTAAATTTTTTTTTATTAAAATAAAATATTTTGTGTCTTTTTATTTCCCGTAATTGTTCTATAATGCTAAATTTGTCGATTAACTATTTGGTAACAAAAAAAAAAAGTAATAATAAAACTTTTAAAAAAAGTAATTTGCAATAAATTTATAAATCAATTACAGAAAAATAATAGTGTTTCTAATTAACTTTCAAAATAAATAATTTTTTAGTCAATAAAGAAATCAAACATTGCCCTAACTTTACCTTGATGTCCATACATGGGTTTGCAGTAGTTAAGTCGAGCTTTATTGGTTAGTTTGAAAAGCGCGCGCGCGCGCTTTTTCACGCGAAGAAGACTGATGAAATTATTTCTAATAGCTGCTACAAACAAAGAAGTAATCACCACAGAAACACAAAACGGCTCAGCATTAATAAAAAAAAATTGAGAAAGAGGTAGGACTGTTACTGCAATTATTTACTAATTTTCAAATTATTTTTCCTAAATGTTATCGCGGTAAAACATACGTAGATCATATATACCCCCTCTTTCCCCCCAATGTAATTTTTAAAGTAAATTTTAACTAGCTTCTAGAGTGCCTACGTCTCACAATTCTTCCAGAATTTTTTTTTCTTCTTTGAACTAATATTTCTATAATTCACCAAGTTCAGAATGCAAAAATCTGGCGCTGAAACGGCCGGCGCTGAAACGGCCAGCGCCGAAACGGTCAGCGTCAAATCGTCACAAACCCTGTGCTATCGCTGTTTAGGAGTAGAAGGGGGTGTTATAGACATTATTCTGAAGACATTCCCCTCAATTAAATATTTTTTAATTTTTGACTGAGTATTTATTGAGAACGTGTCGGTGACTTTTGTTGGAAGCATTTTGGTTTTGATCTTTCCCTTCATGAGTTATAACTACCCTTTTCCTGCGGAAAGAAAAAAATCTCGTAAGATTCTCTTCGGTCACAAAATGAGAAGGATGACTGAAATACGAAACTGCAGTTTTATTATTCATTCTTGAAACGTTTTGGTTACGTATATACATTTCAGTAAAAATACGAAATTCGACTTTAATACCTCACTGTTATCGTTAGGATTGCATTCTTTGATTAGGGATGACTGAAATATTTGAATTAGCCTATAACAGGGCCGTACCCAGAATTATTCTTTTTTGGTCGGAGAAAATTTAATTTTGTGTCCGCACTCTCCTTATCTGTAGGACTAGCAGTAATTGGAGCCATGATTAACGCATGCCGAATGTTTTCTGGAGTATGCTAACTTAACTAAAAACATTGCGCCGCCAAAAAAAAAAAAAAAAAAAACCCTCCCGAAATGCTTCTAAATTCTTGCGGATCTTTTTGTAAAATGATCCCGTGAATCCAAATCTGACCTCCGTCCCCTCTTCCATCACTCGCCCCCCCCCTTTTTCTTTCTTTCTTCATTTATTTTTTCAGTTTTTGTAGAGATAGCCCCCCCCCCGTTCTGACAGTTTCATAACCATTATTTTTATTTTTTTTAATTTGGATGTGATGGGAGCATTTTATTATCGGTTAACATGCTTCTGAACTCGATGGGCTGAAAAGCTCAAAAGCATGAACGTTTGAAGCAAGGAGGAACACTTATGGAGGCATTCAGTTCACCCCTAAAATAGTTTTAAAAAATGTTCAAAAACGATATTTTTCTGGGTTTTTTAAAAATATTTATTATTATTATTATTATTATTTTTATAAGACTAGGGTATCAGCCTCGCTCCTATGAGCCTCAGTCCCTGTCCTCCCCCCCCCCCAAAAAAGTCACATGAAAGCATCGCATGTTGCATGCAAGTCGCGTCGCAGATCTTCAGAAATGAACTTTGCCGTATTTTTCATATTTATTTAAATTATAATGACACTATTAATGAAGTTAAGAAAGCTCATATGAAACGTTAATGTAAAACTTATACTTCTGCGGATGCTCCGCCCCGATTCAAGGGGGG
Source organism: Uloborus diversus (assembly GCF_026930045.1). Taxonomy (NCBI): domain Eukaryota; kingdom Metazoa; phylum Arthropoda; class Arachnida; order Araneae; family Uloboridae; genus Uloborus; species Uloborus diversus. Next base: position 128,746,299 of record NC_072731.1, on the reverse strand, counting down.
ATCAAGCTTCTGATTTTTGAGGGGTGCTATCATCAGAAAGGAGGGGTGGAGGTCAAAGTGAAATTTCTGGGCAAAAATAGTGGCTGCCTCCGTGACATCCCCCCTCTCTTCCCTGGATCCGCTCCTGCCCCATTGTTTATCATTTCTTGATTTTGTAGTGCGGAGACGTGACTTGATTTTGTGAAACTCACACTGTTCAAATACAGTAGACCCTCGTTTTACGCGGGTTTATTTTAGGCAGTTTCGATTATACACGGTTTTAGATTTGACACCTTTATTTTATTTTACGCGGATGAGTTTCGGTTTTACGCGGATGCGGCAATGCAAACAGATAACATTTTCCTCTCTTTCAAAATCTAAACTTTTAAAAATTGCAGATCACACGTAATAAAATGTATTTTGGCGTGCTAATAACCGAACTTGCCCCCCTGGAGACATTTAATGCGATTGATTCCAGAGCTCTTTCCAGAAGTAAAGTTATTAAACTCACACATTTCAGAACTCATTGGAAGAAGAGCTTTTAGGAGTGACAAAGGAGGCCGAAACCAACGAGGATACCGATTTCGGTGACACACAACCAGAAATGAACACATTGATGATTTTTCTGGTTTGTTAGTGAAGGAAAATCTATTATGGAAATGACGCAAATGATCATGGATGCGTTAATGCTCTGCAAAGAATTACAGAGAAAAATGCTTAATGACTGCCAAAAAAAAAGAAAAAAAAACTGTCACAGCCAGCTCTTCTTTATAAACAGAGCACAAAATTTGTTTTCTTTATGCATGTTGTGCATAGAAATCGATATGAGTACACATTAAACTTATTAAACAATTAGTCATTACTAGAATGAAGTATTATTTTTATCTGCGGAACCTAATCCCTATTTTAACGCTACTATTAGGTCTCAATTTACGCGGTTTCGATACACGCGGCATTTCCGTGAAACGTGACCCCCGCGTAAAACGAGGGTCTACTGTATATGTAGTGGGACAATTTAAAATAGATGAACTGTGGATTTTGCCCTGAATGACTACTTTCAGTAAACGATGTAGCTTATCAAAATTACATAAGCTATTAAGAAACCATTAAAAAACAACTACCAATGAACTTGCTGCATTTTCTTTAAGAAGCACCTAAAAATGTATACGGTATGACTTTGTTGCTCCTTCTCTATGCCTACTCCGATTCATTGATGCCTCAAACAATGCACACAACGTTCAATTAATTCTTCGGTATTTGAGTTGGTTTCACAACATTCAATTTGAAAGGCGAGCACGTGCTTCTCAGGAATAAGGTTGGTCACCTCTTGCTGAAAGAGTTATTTTTCTTTGTTTCATGGCGTTTCTTTTCACAAGATTAAAGACTTTTAACTGGGAGTGCGGAGGTGGGGACTCTCATGTGATTTCCTGTACCAGTGAATTTGATTTCGGAACGTGGCAACGGAAAGTGCTTTCATCGATTTTTGACTCCCCGGTGTTCCTTTTGATGGCTGACATAAAAATGCGAAATTAGAATGTGTAGAAGGTCACGGAACAGTGTGCAGTGCGGTCGTTTTTATCACGCAACGGAGTCGTTTTATGTGCTAAATGAGTTGAAAAAAAAATGTTTGCTTATTATTATTTTTTTTTAATCACCACAGGATATGGGGGGCACGCGTTACAACTACGAGGAACTGGACATCGAGGCCTGTGCCTTCTTTGTGAATTTTTCAATGAGGGCATTGCCTTCTGAGAAAGTTTATTGGAGAAATGTTGCCATATATACATCATTTTTTATGCAACAAAAAACGCAAGAATGGAAGAAAATGGTTTCCTTTGTCAGAATGTACTTTTTAATTTTGTCAAGCTGCACTGTGCGGCAAAAAAAAAAAAAAAAAAAAAAAAAAACTTCAAAATGCTTATGACATATCGTCGGCTGATTTTTATGTTAAATGACCCCCTGAATCCGAATATGACCCCCGTTTCCCCCTATACGTACAAATTTTTTTTAAAGGTCCCCCACGTTTTTTTCAATTTTCCTTAGTTTCAGAGCGATTATTATTATTATTTTTGTTATTATTATTATTTTTATTTATTTTTTTTGGAGGTTAAAGGAGCTTTATATTAACTGCTAACATAGTTTTGGCTGGCAAGAAAGGTTCAAAGTTTAAGATTATGGACACCGATCGCAAAAAGAGGGACTTGGGTGGGGGTATCCCCCGGACCCCCCAAAATATTTGAAAAATCCCAAAAAAACGATCTTTTAGAAATAATAAAATAACGAATCTTGGAATCGTTACATCACTGGAATCGTTATTATACTCGCTATTATCAAATAAAACCTTTTTGTGTAAAGAAATATTAACTTTAAAGTTGGAATTTAGACTGAATGTTTTATCGACATTTTTTTTAATTTTGATGCAATATTAATTAAAAATAAAACATGCCATACACAGTGCGACCATTTTATTGTATTTTACATTAACCGTTCTTTGTAAAACAAATGAAGAACAGCTCATCCTAATACGTTTCTTACCTTCCAGACGCAAATGAATTATGATCCCTGCTAAACCACTTGACCACGCGATTTCTAATGTAAAATATCGACCTGGAAAATATTACGTAATAGACGGGGAGCCCAGGGCCGCCAGACCTAACTTATTTTCTAAGTAGCAAAATGTGTAGGACAGAATACAATTAGCATGTACTTTGAACGTACGCGTAATTATTAACTTGAACCGAGGGCCAATTTGCAGGTACTGGGTACTGAATGTACGAAAAAACAGTGCTAACCTTACTTATTTTCTAAGTCTCAATTTTTATATTATGATACTCAGCGAACTGTTCCAATGCATTTTGTAAGCTGCCAGACCAATTGCATGGGCCAAACATCCCGCCAGACACAGTTAAAACTACCTACCAAACTGCCAGACACGTCCCGTGGGCACTAAAGGCTGCCTTTGGCGCAACCTTACTTGTTTTCTAAGTCTCAATTTTTATATTTTGACACTCAGGAAACTGTTCCAAAACATTTTGTAAGCTGCCAGACCAATCGCATGTGCCAAACATCCCGCCAGACACAGTTAAAACAACCTACCAAACTGCCAGACACGTCCCGTGGGCACTAAAGGCTGCCAGTTGCGCAACCTTACTTATTTTCTAAGTCTCAATTTTCATATTATGACACTCAGGAAACTGTTCCAAAACATTTTGTAAGCTGTCAGACCAATCGTATGGGCCAAACATCCCGCCAGACAGTTTAAAACAACCTACCAAACTACCAGACACGTCCTATGGGCACTAATGGCTGTCAGTGGCGCAACCTTACTTATTTTCTAAGTCTCAATTTTTATATTATGATACTCAGGGAACTGTTCCAAAACATTTTGTAAGCAGCCAGACCAATCGCATGGGCCAAACATCCCGCCAGACACAGTTAAAACGTCGCTCTGAGTACGAGCTCAACGCTATCATTCTTGTGCTTAAGCACTGAAAAATATCGTCTGCTTTGAAAAAGCAATATTGTTAAAGCAGAAAACCTAGTAAAAAAAATATGAAATAGGATTTCAGTGAAACCCCGATTTTACGTCCCCCGAATCTTCGTTTTCGCCACATTTAACGTTTTTTCACCAGGTCCCACAGTTATGCCTGCTAACTTAGACCGAGGGCCAAATTTCAGGTACTGGGCTGCTGGGTACTGAATGTTCGCAAAAACAGTGAAAACTTTACTTATTTTCTGAGTGCTGATTTTTCACGTGCTCGTACTCACAGCGACGTTTTAACTGTGTCTGGCGGGAGGTTTGGCCCATGCGATTGGTCTGGCTGCTTACAAAGTGCATTGGAATAGTTCCCTGAGTATCATAATATAAAAATTGAGACTTAGAAAATAAGAAAGGTTGCGCCACTGGCAGCCATAAGTGCCCACGGGACGTGTCTGGCAGTTTGGTAGCTTGTTTTAACTGTGTCTGGCGGGATGTTTGGCCCATGCGATTGGTCTGGCAGCTTCCAAAATTGCATTGTAATAGTTCCCTGAGTATCATAATATAGAAATTGAGACTTAGAAAATAAGTAAGGTTGCGCCACTGGCAGCCATTAGTGCCCACGGGACGTGTCTGGCAGTTTGGTAGGTTGTTTTAACTGTGTCTGGCGGGATGTTTGGCCCATGCGATTGGTCTGGCAGCTTACAAAATGTTTTGGAATAGCTCCCTGAGTATCATAATATAAAAACTGAGACTTAGAAAATAAGTTAGGTTAGCACTGTTTTTTCGTACATTCAGTACCCAGTACCTGCAAATTGGCCCTCGGTCCAAGTTAATAATTGCGCGTACGTTCAAAGTACATGCTGACTATTCTGTCTTACACATTTTGTTACTTAGAAAATAAGTTAGGTCTGGCGACCCTGGGCTCTTGGACTATAAGAGGTCCATTCCGTGTCAAATCATCACACGGTTTAGGACGGACCATTACAGAACTGGATAAAACTTGGTACATGAAGAGATTTAACCTAGTTATAAATGAAAATACTGAAAAAAAAAATTTTTCTTTCACCTCATTCAAAAGTTATTAATTTTTCAAATTTTCATTACAAAATGCTACATTTTGAGACGGTTAATCCTCATTTTCTCAGAAACTATGAAAGACACAAGCTTAAAATTGGTCTTGTTTTAAAGCTCTTTTAATCTGCTTTAATTTGATGTGCAACTTAATAAAATTAAAAAAATATTTATTTTAAAATAAGTTATAAAAATCAGCACAGGAAACTATAAATAAACTGCTAATAAAAAACCTAATTACTTACTTACATAAAAATTGAATGAATTTAATATAATTGAAAAAAAAATTGAATAAAAAAAATCATGATAACTCATTTTTTAGAAAAAGAGAACATCAGCATTGTCCGACGTTTGTCGGAATTTTTTAGTCTCTAAGTTTTAAAATCTTTACAATCTTGTTCTTTTCTTCAGCTGGTAGAGTATATGTCCGGCTAGTTGGCGTAATAGGATTTACTTTGCAAATAATGTCTGAACAAGGTATCCAAAGAATATCTGGTACTGATGAATATGAAAGTGAAAGAGAAGGTCCTGGTGGGTTTTTGGCCAAAACATAGCTTTGCCACCATTTTTTTTATCATGTATGGAAATGACATAACTATTTAGACCTTTCATCGTTATAATACCCTTTCTCCAGTTGAGATGACAGAATATTTGGTTGATGATAGAGAAAATAAAAATAACTTTAGCGCACACCCTTGCTTCACAGCAAGAGGGAATAAAAGCATACAGCTTTTGGTTACCTGGTATTGGCACTACTTGCTGGAAATGATGAGAGAGCTTTTCTGCATTTTCAATATATTCATCTTTTGTGGCGAAACTGAAGTCCACGGAAAGGTCAGATTTTGCCCATTGATACAATTGCGTAGGTGTCGTAATTTGGTTTTGTATGGTATTTAAAGACTTGCCCTTGCTGCTTCTCTTTTGAGTGTATTACCGACATCATCACATGGGCTTTTACCACGAGCAGTCGCAGTAAAATTCCACTCAGCCTTAATGCCAACAAAATCTCTTTCATGGCAGCACAGATTTTAAAAGTTCTTTTTATTTTTGTACTGTGCAGCTGATCTATCGAAGAGATAAAAAAAATTGCCGAATCCATTCTCCAATTCTGATTTAAAATATATATACATATTAGCTTTTCTTAAAATAGGTGAACTGCTACTGTGTTGTGCTCAAGACATTCCGAGATTATTATGAAGCTATGGTGTTGAATTTTGTATTCATTTTTCAAGTATACAACAAAAGGATGAATTATGGCTTGATTTCTGTTCCAGTGATAAAACTGTTCTTCATCTCGTAAAACAAAGCTATATAGTTTTTGGAAAAGTCACAAACTATTGCCACCTCAAACAAACCCATGGGGCCCTGGGACAAACCATTGGATGGATAAAACCATCTCATCCTCAATAGCCCCCCCCCCAGCCTGTTTCATTTTTTAGGGGTGTCCCCCCTAAGAGCAAGAGTGCACCCCCCCCCCCAAAAAACAGCTAGTGCTCCTCCAAAAAGAGAAAAATATCCCTTAACCCCCATCCCCAATTTCAACTGCGCAGTCTGCGCTATGACCCCCCCCCCTCTCCCCTAGGTGGACACCCCTGCATTTTGTGTTAGCAAAGGGGGTGAAATGGGTGTAGCGAACTGTTTTCAGTTCCCTTTTTTTTGCTTTTTACTTTCTTTCCTTTTTAATTTTTTCCCCCCAGTAAAATGAGATGATTAATATTTTTAGTAATTAGTTATTTCTCAGGAACAAATCAGACCAAGTTTCTGTGAAAATGAGGATTAACCGTCTCTAAGTGTAGCACTTTTTGATGAAAATTTGAATAACTGATAATTAATAACTTTTGAATGAGGTGAAAGAAATTTTTTTTCAGCATTTTCATTCATAACTAGGTTAAATCTTTTCATGTACCAAGTTTCATCCAGATCTGTGACGGTCCGTCCTAAAATTTTTCCAAATTGTGTTGATTTGACGTGGAATGACCCAAGAATGGGTTTGCCCCCGACCCAAGTAAGATTATGTAGAGATTTTTCAACCCCCCTTAACCCTCGGGACCCTTGCGTAATTAATGAATGGCCCAATGTGTGACACTGACCTGAATTTTAGAAAATCAGCTTTAAATTTTTTAACTTGATTTTTTTTCGCACTTTTTCCTCACATTATTTTTCCATTTCGACATGATTGTTCTTCGAAAAGGAAGTTGTGTTTAATTTTTGGAACCCATCTCCAATTTGAAGAAATTTTAGCATAGCTTTTCTCTTTCCTCCTCTGTTATTTCGTGAGTGATGTAGCTAGATAGACATGGTGTTGTTACACCGAAAACTTCGTTTTAGAGCAACTACATATTCGTTTTAGAACCCGAAAAAGCTATTTTGGAAAAACAGGGCGTTGCAAATGTCATTTGCATAGCTTTCAACTCTTCCGATTCACTCGGGATACTCCCAAATTTTGATGCCTTCTCCAGACGACTCTAATGTAGTAAACATCTCCCAAATTTCGTCGCAGCAACGAAATTCCCCCAAAAGAACACCTTTAAGTGATTAGAATTTCGAAAAGTGTCCCTAACGTAAAAATCGCGATTCTAAAACGAAACATTTTCATACACGAGTATAAAAATTGGATAACTTCGATTACTTCCGAAACATGTTCATTTCATTTTCCTTTTAAAAAGTCTATTTTCCCCCGAAAAGTGGTAAAATGGTACAGGTTTTTCTTAGAACTTGCTCAAGTTTTGCTTGCTGCAAGAATCATTCATTATATAAATGTATAAAGGACTTATAAGAGTCTTATAAGAGAAAAGAAACTTTTGCTTCTTTTAAAGCATTTTTTTTTTTCAAACCTAAAAGTTAATAGATTTTTTTTCCCTTTTTTTTCCCAACTTCAAAAAGTAAAAAGTGTTCTTATTTTCCGAATTTTAGGTCCTGTATAGGATCAGTTTAAGAAATCCCAACCAACTTATAATGAAATCCGTTTTTACTCTCAAAATTTTGTTGCCAGGTCCGTCACTTCTGTGATTGGGGGGGGGGGGGGTTAGTTGGCACCCACCTCACCCTGGATTTTAGAAACATGATGTAATCATGCATTTTTGTATGTATTTTGTTCTGTTTTCAATATAAAAACAAACCCTTTGCCCCCCTCCCCTTCCTAGAAATTTTTGAAACGACTAGTTTGCTAAAATTCTTCATAGAAAGTATCCCTAGTTTTCATCTTTCAATGTTGGTAGCTGTGAAATAACGGATGTTTTTCAGGCTATGGGCCGGAAGGGGGGGGGGGAGGGACACCTGTTGGTCCAGGCCCAAGCCTGAAGGGGGCCCAATATTATTAAAAGTAGGCGTGAAATATACGGGTAGTCATTTGTGTCGGGCCCCAAAATTTCTGTGCACCCCTCTGGCTATGAGTATGTTTCGAAGAGCAATAACAAGAGAGAGAAACAATAAAACCATAAAGACTGTTCGAAGCAAATGAATCATCTTATTTGATACTTTACAGAAAATAAAACTAATAATAAATCAAGTATGTATCTGGAGTATTGCTGCGTTTTGCTGAAGTTTGTAATAAATAAACCTACATGGAAACAGGCAGTCGTTTAATTTTAGCACCAATAGCTCGATGGGGGGTTGATTTTTGCGTTTGTTTGTGCAAATAAAAATTGCTTAATTACTGCAACGATGTGAAAGTTAAAATATATTAAGATCGTCTGGTCGAGAAAGGCTGTCACGTGGTTTAACTGTTCTCAGGTGGTCGGGGAAATCTCAATAATTTTAATTTATTATCTGTTGCCCCCTTCTATTTGTAAACAAATTCAAGTATTTTAAACAAAACTCTTAAAATGATATCGAAAATTGAATATATTCAATTTTTGATTTTTTTCAATTCAATGATTTTCAAAAGTTATTGTTGCATAATAAGTACAGTTGACATCCAAAATGGCCCATAAGGATTGTCAACTAAAGACCAGCTAGTCTGAAATATATTACACCCTACATTACTTTATTACTTATTGGATAATTCTTTATGATCTAACATTGTAATTTTTCATTCCGTATTAATTTTATTTACTTTTTTTTTAATTCCAGATCCTCGTAGCCAATTCTACAGTCATGCAGTGGTGCAGCTCGCCATTTATTCCGAAAGCAGGGAGAAGAGGGACCTTCAGACTGTCAAGGTATGTTCTTTTGCCTAACATGGTTGCAGGATTGCCTTGCTCATGTTTATTCATTTTGATACAATCATTTAATTGATTATAAATTTATTATTGAATAACTTGACAGCCAATAATAAATCAGGGTGGCAACAGATCGGGGAAATCAGGGAGATCAGGGAAAAGTCGGGGATTTTTTTTAATCAGGGAAATATCAGGGAATTTTGAAAAAATAACAAAAAATGAGGGAAAATTGATTTTTTGAAGAAAGAAATTTTTTTTTTTTTGCTTTACAAAATTAGGTACTCTTAATTCCCTACGCATTTTCCGCCAATTATCTGTTCAAAAGAAAAAAAAAGGTAAAATTAATGAGGTGCGATTATACACTGTCGCATATTTGTGCATCTTTTTTCCTCAACGTCAAAGTATTGAATCTTACTTATTAACCACAGGATGAACTTCTTAAGATTGCTTTTGTGTCTGCTAGGTTGTTTATTTTACCTAGCTTGAAATTTCTTTTTACGCTTTCAATGCTACGTAAAATAAACAACCATACAGGCAAAGAGGGAAGCCTTCAATTATGCCTTAGCTCCTTTGCCTTTATTCCATTGTCTCAATGTAATTAGCGTACTATAATCACGATTTCAAGAAGAAATCTTTGGTTTTTGAATTAATACTATAAAAGCTCAAAAGTTATTACTTCTTCGCGTTTTTAATTCAATTGCTAAAATTGAACTTTCAATTTAAAAAACTTTGTTTTTTGCCGTTATACTATTTGTTGTTAAAAGTAATTTTAATAGTTTCTTAAATTCTTTTGCTAAGTGGTATCTGGAAGTAAAGTTTTTTTTTTTTTTTTTTTTTAAATTTTCTATAATCTTTCCATTGTATAAAAATTTAATATACTGTTTTGTAGGTCATTCCCCCCCCCCCAATTGTCATGTTTTTTTTTTTTTTTTTTTTTTTTTTTGAACGATTTTATTAAAAAAAGTAGCATTTTTTAAAAATATATCTTTAGTTCAACAACTTTACATAACTTAAAGCGTTTTAAAATACTGCATTTTATACAAACATACAATGAATTTCAAGTAAAGCAAAGAAAGAAAACCATTATCATTGGTAACGTAAATCAGGGAAATTTGGTGAACTTAATCAGGGAAAAGTCAGGGAAATTTTTTTCACAGTTCCTGTCGCCACCCTGTAAATGCCAGCTGTAAAGGGTTGAATATAGAATGCAGCGCAAGGATTTTGTTTCAGCTGACTTTTGTTCTAGGTTTCTTGACATGACTTCTGTGTCAGAACTTTTCCACAACAGCAGGTACTTGAAGAATTAAACGCACTTATAGCCTGAAGGGTGTTCCTTTCCAAAAGAGCATTTATATTCAACTGAAAAGCTTTTTCTTATGGCTTTTTCTTTATTTCTATCATAATTCTTGCTGGTTCTAATGTAAAATGACCACCCTGAATCCAAATATAACCACCCTTTTCGTTTCCCCCCTATGGCCCTAAGCGTCCCATTTTATGGAAATAGTACCCCCCCCCCCCCTTTTTTTTCAGTTATCGACAGTTTTGTAGGCATTATCAACGTAGGTGTTTATATTTGGATTCAAGGGGATCCTTTTATATAAGTAACAGCAAGAATTATGTCAGAAGCGATTTAAAGGATTCCCCCCCCCCCAGCGGTGTTATTTGCCGAATCTGCAGCTTCAAACATTTACTTTTGAAAATTTGTAAAAAAAAAAAAAAAAAGCAGGTGCATATTTTTGGAATCTTTTTAGAACGAAATGTGTTGACTATTACATAGTTAAATTTTAGAAAATAGGCTTTTATACTTTTCGCAGGATGAGTTTCGAAACAAAAAAAAAATTAAACCCAGAAAAAAAAAATGCTAAATCAAAATTTTTTCAAAATTCCTAAAAAACACAAAAATTGCTCTTTTTTTTAATTTATTTTTTAAATTTTTATCATAGTACAGATATTTTTATCCGGGAACCAAAAAACCAGAAAACTGGCAATTTTTTTGCCGATTTTTCCGCCATTTTTTAAAAATACCCATTTTTGGCAATGTTTGAAAACTAAGATTTTTTTTTTTTTTTTTTTGAAATACCTAAAAGAATATTGAACGGTTACTTAATAAATACCATATTACTCACATATAACTCGGGAAAATGTTTACGGAAAAAAACTTTAAAGAATTATCATCCTTTACGAGGAGCAAAATCAGAAATATTTTCTTGAATTAAAAAGTACACTCGTAAGTATGAAATTTTCGTGTTTAATTGCAACTGAAAAATAAAGAAATGAATATTGTCGTATTCTAATGCAATATTTTATTCAATGACCTTTAATTAATGCCGTTTAGAGTGTAAGTGACGTCTCAAAAGTGCATGAAACATCGGAAATCAGAGATTCGCGAATTTCCACAAAGCGATCGTGGGACTTAGAAATTGTTAAACGCAAGACTGTAATAAGGCTGCAAGAACTCACAAATCAAATTTCTATTGATATTAACTTAATGCAAAAGCAGTAAGAATCAAAAACTACCGTTATTACAAACAGAAAATCTTTACAAATAATTTAAAAAAAAAAAAGAAAAAAAATCGCATTCATAAAAACAAATTCTTTTATACACTACAGTAAAAAAATTGCACATTTAAGTTCAGACTTTTTTCTTGCCCTTCTCTTTATTTTCTTTCATTTTTAAACATCGAAAAGTGGGTGAGGTTTTTTTTTTCTTCTTTTTCAAACTGATTGTGAGGGTCTATGGTTTTATGAATAACTTACGTTTTTTGGTGTTTAAAATAATTTCTCACTAGTTGTTTTTAATATTTCGATATTTAAGAGCATGGGGTCACAGTACCTTTCAAGCAATTTCTTTTAATTTATATAAATTTTATATTTCTTTGAAACCATAACATGCATAAAGTCAGACCAAACAACGTAAGTAGAAGCACAAATTTATAAATTACAGCAGACACGTGTTTCGGCGTTACAGGGAACGCCTTTTTCAATGCAAAAATAATGAGCTTATGGATTCCTGATAATGTAGCTTTCTTTAGCAAAATAAATAAAATTGTTAAAATCGGTCCAGTAGTTTCGGAGCCTATTCGATACAAACAAGCAAACAAAAAAAATCCTCTTTATAATAGTAGTATAGATATTTATTTATTTATTTATTATTATTATTATTATTTTTTTTTTTTTGTGATTAAATTTTCACATTATTTAGGTTTTGACAGTGACCTATTCAAGGGGTAAGGATTTGGGAATGTGCCCCCCTCCCCCCTCTGAAATTATATCATATCCTCTGAATTTTTTCTGACCGCACTACTGGATTTCGATTTTGTTTTGATGATATTCATTTAATTTGATTGTTTGTTTGGTAGTATCAATGCAAAACTTATTTCCGTTTTTCTATTTTAAAGTTAATGTTATATTTTAATTTATCTCATTAAAAGTTAAAAATACGTTTTTTCTTGATCTATTTCGATTTTTTTTCCACAAATTTCTTTTAGTTTTTGTGAAACACAATAATATGAAGTTTGAACATAATTATGAGGCAGACAAGTTTAGTTTCATAAATGTCTAGGAATGGTAGTAATATAATTAATAAATATTGATTTGGTTTTAATGCCATATTTTTTGTTAGTTTAATCTCTCTTTGCATTGAAATTGAATAAAAGTATTAAATGTTTTGATTTTAGTTTTTTAGTTAAAGGAAAATAATGCGTTTTTTTTTTTTTTTTACGTATTTATAATTTTGTTTTTGTTCCTTTGAAGTTTTTTTTAAAACAATTATGTTGTTATTATTATTTTTATTATTATTATTATTGAGTGAGGGATTTACCTATGTTACCTTCCTATTTATCTATGGTGCAATCATGTTTTAATGACTAAAGTCTAAAACTTGAGATAAAGGGCAGATTTTTTAGACTTCGGATGCCCTCGCTTACCAAGGGAGGAAACTGGAAATGTGTTGCGAGTCCTGTACTTGCAATGTAAATGGTTGAATCTTTACTCTCTAAGTGCCACTGATTAAAGTTAGGAAAAAGGATGCTGGTGCACTTCTTGTTGTGTTGCCTGTATCCACCCCTGGTCTGCAAATTAAGATTGCAAAAGAAGTTATTTGTTTTCTTCCAAAAAACTAACTTTTAATTCATCTCAGAGTCAATGCAAATTTTTGCCATGTAATGTATAATATTAAAATATTTTCCAAGACAAAATGTTCATTTGGCCCATAATATTCTATGTAGTTCACCATGCAAATTTTTAAAATTATTTTTCGAAACTTGATGTTCAACTGAAGCAAAAAATTATATTTTGTGACATAAACAAGTGTCAAAACTCTCTGGTGACATAACGAATATTTTATTTCATGTGCAATCTCATGTAAAAACTAAAACATCGATAAATGACTTAAAGTAAGTCTTTCTTAAACCTTTTTTTTAGAAATTTAGAAGATTTTGAAAAAACTTTTTAATCTCTTAACTTTTTGCTTATAAAAAATGTGACCATTTCTTTTAATTAAGGTTCATAAAGAGGAAAAGCTGACAGTGGGCTTTGTTGCATTCAACAAAAATTTCGTCCTGGAGTTGCAAATGAATACAGATCTGCTACCTAGCCATTACTTCGAAGAGCACCATGAAAATGGATTTCGGGTCACTAGGTTACCAATGAAGCAGGTAGGCGTAGCTAGATTTTTATTCCTCATTTACTTTTGCTGATAAATATCTATCTTGGGGCAAAAACAACCCATGTCAAATTTTGACCAAATTTAGTTTATGATAGAAGTATCTCTGTGAAGTAGTAAACGTCACAGAGATACCAGACCTAAAAGTGTTTAGCAATGATTTATAGCTGTTATGTTGTTGCTCATAATACCTGCAGCATATTAGGGAACTTTAATTTATAATGTCACGCTCAGTCAAAAATGCAGCATAAAACAAACCGGCTGTGGATTACACGTTAAATTAAATTAACAGTTACATGTGTTATTTCAATTTTCAAAAAAATATTGCTTTTATTTTTGACCTGAACAGGCTGTGAAAATGCCGGGGGGAAAAATGCTGATTTTATACTGTCATTATGCTGTCCTGAAAATGGAAATTTTGATTTTTAGCCAGTGACCCATTGTTATTTCTTGAGCCAAAATAAGAATGCGAACCTTGGTGCTTGAGTACCAACATTTCACATAATTTTTGTCATTAATCAGTGAATGGGTAAAAAAAAAACTTTTGTTGTTATTTTGCAGGATCCAACTCATTGTCATTACCAAGGTCATTTAAAGGGCATAAATCACTCTTGGGCTGCCATCAGTACATGCAATGGCATTAGGTAAGTGAAATGAATTAGTTCTTGCTGTAATTGCCTGCAGGGCCGTATCTGCATACTCGCAGACGCCGCAGTGCGGGGGGGGGGGGGGGCAGGTTCTTAAGGGGCACAAAGACCTACGAAATTGAAAAGAAAAATGAAAAAAAAAAAAACCTACACAAAGGCACATTAACGTTTCATATTTACACTGCTGGCCTCTAGGAAGGGGTTGTACAGATTTTGTTGCAGGGAAGCCCAAAATTTATAGATCCAGTCCTGATTACATGGAATGTGAAGAAGCTTAATTTTCTTGCGATTTCTGGTCAGGATCTTGAATTTAATTTTCCTTGCATTGTACCCTTTATCATAATGTTTGAATAAGTGTACACATTCATCATCATAGCACTAGATTATATTTAATTTACGCTTTTTTATGATACTGGAGCTGAATGGAATTATATTCTATGCATCCTAGCACTGAATTTGATTGTATATTGCATTGGCTTACTCTGCATAGGATCTAAGTAAAACCCAATTTCTAGAGCTCCTGCAACCAGCTTAGAATCAATTTAAATTTTCAATAGCATAAATAGAACAAGAAATGGATTGATACCATTATTATTTATATTATGTTTAAAATTTTAATTGCATAATACATACCTGCCAACTCTACTGGTTTTTCCGGGAGATTCCTAACTTTTGATCATTTCCCTTGATTGTGTATAAGATGTAAGGAACATTTGGTTGTACTAAGAAGGATAATAAAAAGTTACTTTATTTCCTATCCAACAATGAAAAATCTGTCGTAAACATCTACTGGATTTTTTAATGATCTACTGGATTTTTCCCAGTAGATGTTGGCAGGTATGATAATAAATTTTCTAGCACTTACAACTTCATAGAAAAATGAAAAAAACATTTTGTTTAGTCTGTAATGTGACTAATATACACTAATTAATCTAACATAGTGCTGTTCAGAGAACAGATTGTTTGGCAAAATGTACTGCCTAATATGCTGAAATCTAGGTAATATGCACCAAAGGGAATATGAAAGTCTGAAAGAGTAATACACTCAAAATGTTCAACCAATTCTTAAACAGTTTTTGGTTATTGTGTGTTACGTATAAAAAATTTTAAAAATTGTTTTCCTTCAAAAAATTATTAAATATATCCTATAAGCCCAAGGCACTAACCTTGATGTGTAATTGCTCATTTTCCAAATAAATAGCTCCAAGACTAGAATTAAACATTTGGTTGATAGGTTCTATTGGGTTTAATGCTGCAAGAGCCTTCATAGGCCATACTGTACTATGAAGGTTTTATATTCTATGAAATTTGTTTTATATAGTTGAGTGGCGGAAAAGGTTTTAAATAAAACACATAAAACTTCTAGAATCTCGAAACATTACCAAAACAAACATATAAGCAAAGTTTTAAATTTAGAAGGACTGGTAGAAACAATTAACTGCAAGATAATTTTTACTAATAAGAAAAAGTAGATTTGTAACAATTTATTGCATTTATACTTTGGGTTCTTAAAATCTGATTTCAGAGCATTTTTTCAAAATTGCAATCATGTTTTGTATTAGATTGCTAACCTGCCAGTCTCAAGTTCTGAAGATGGGAGCATGACTTCATTATATATATATAGTATCAATATTCGCTTTTATTTAATTAGAAGAAACTTACCAATTCGCTCTTCCTTTATTCTTTTTCAGTGGTGTCATTTATGATGGAAATGAGCTCCATTACATCCAGCCAAGCTCTGTAGATGACACTGAGAACCATCTAGTGTTCAGGGCTTCTGACTTAAAGCCACAGAACCTCACTTGTGGTGAGTTTTTTTTTTTTTTTACCTTGTCACTCGTCACCCCTATCTACAGGGTAGCGACAGATCAGGGAAATCAGGGAGATCAGGGAAAAGTCAGGGAACTTGATGAATCAGGGAAAAGTCAGGGAAATATCAGGGAATTTTGAAAAAATAACAAAAAATCAGGGAAAATTTATTTTATGAAGAAAAAAAAAATTGTTTTTTTTTTTTTTTTTTGCTTTACAAAATTTCGTACTCTAATTCCCTATGCATTTTCCGCCAATTATCTGTTCAAACAAAAAGTAAAATTAATGAGGTGCGATTTATACACTGCCGCATATTTGTGCATTTTTTCCCCCCCATCAAAGTACTGAATCTTACTTATTAACCACAGGATGACTTCCTAAGATTGCTTCTGTGTCTGTTAGGTTGTTTATTTTACCTAGCTTGAAATTTCCTTTTACGCTTTCAATGCTACGTAAAAATAAACAACCATACAGGCAAAGAGGAAACCTTCATTACTGCCTTAGCTCCTTTGCCTTTATTCCATTGTCTCGAAGTAATTAGCGTACTGTAATCACGATTTCAAGAAGAAATCTTTGGTTTTTGAATTAACACTATAAAAGCTTAAAAGTTATTACTTCTTCGCGTTTTTAATTTAATTGCTAAAATTGAACTTTCAATTAAAACAACTTTGCTTTTTGCCGTTATACTATTTGTTGTCGCCGCAAATTATAAAGGTTTTCTTTTCTTCAGACTGAAGTGATTCTTTAATTTTGTAACCAAGTTGTATTCTTCTTTTATATATTTTGAAATTAACTAATTGCTTTTTTTTTCTTCTTCTTTTTCTTGCATTTTCAAAGTTGTTTGTTACAAAAGCAATCTACAGATTTTTTTTTCGTTACGTACTGAAATCATTTGAAATAGAGTTAACTTGTGTACTTAAGTAAATATCTTTATTTTTTTATTGTTAAAATGCTGTATTCATTCATTAAAACCTATGTTCTTGATTAGAGAAAAGCTCCCTATGAATGGATGTCAAATGGTTTCATCTGTTTTGCATAAATATGTCAATTAGTTATATAAGAATAACTACATTACTTCTATTCTTTCACTATTACTTGTTATTCTTGCAACAATTATTATACTGTTGGAAAACTTAGTTCAAAATAATTTCAATTACTTTTTAGTTCTATCAGAAATACACATATGTTTTTTAAGAGTAATTTTTAATAGTTTCTTAAAATTCTTATGCTAAGTGGTTTCTGAAGTTTTTTTTTTTTTTTAATTTTTCTATAATCTTTCCATGTAGGAAAAATTAATATACTGTTTTGTAGGGTTTTTTTCCCAAAAAAATTGACTTGATATTTTTTAACTCCATTTTATTAAAAAAGTAGCATTTTTTAAAAACATATCTTTAGTTCAACAACTTTACACAACTTAAAACGTTTAAAATACTGCATTTTATACAAACATACAATGGATTTCAAGTAGAGTAAAGAAAGAAAACCATTATCATTGGTAACATAAATCAGGGAAATTTGGTAAACTTAATCAAGGAAATCAGGGAAAAGTCAGGGAACTTTTTTTCACAGTTCCTGTCGCCACCCTGATCTATTTCATTCATTTCTTGCAACTTCTTGTTGCATGCTGGTTGGAAAATATTATGTAAAAATATGTGGCAAAAATTTAATTATAGGAAGAAATAATAAAATTAACAATAAGCTCAAATATAGTAAATCTGTTTACTTGCGCTCTATCTTCAGCATAATGTCTGTATCAAAACTCATGAGAAATATTAATTTGTGATTTTTTAAAAATCAATCATTAGCCTTATCTATGTCACTAATTGACTCATTTATCCTACAGGTATATCCCCCCCCCCATAAAGAAGGAGAGCCAACGCGTTCCCAAAATGAAAAAGATATGCAAAGTGTATCTGAAAATAATGCAAAGTATAACAGAATGAAAGGCTGTAAAGTTCCGAAAAACTTCACTAAGAGGAGAAAATGAAAATGTGTTCTATTAGTGAGGTTTTTGGGTTTGAGTAGGGGCACAAAAATGTTTCAAATTTGGTGAATATTCAGAGTTTTTATAACTTCATGGGTCCTACGAAGTTTTTGTCACTAAGCATTACTTTCCCATTTGTTTTCATGGTGGTTGTATCAGGAAACAATTGTCTCAATTTCATGGTCAAACAGTTCATTCAACCGATCTGATTTCATGTAGACAATTTTTCAATTTTAAACTACTCAAGAGCCACAAGTATAATTCTACTGAACCGTTTGCAGATCACAAGCTACAGGTTGCCTGTATTTAGGTAAATGTACAGCAAAAATTGAATGATTAATACTAACAAGAGGGCAGGTATTATGACTATATTATGTAAAAATGTCAGTGAGATTGTCAAAAAAAAAAAAAAAAAATCTATAACTGATAGTGTAAAAAGGGACAAGCTAGTCACTGAAGATAGTTAATATCTTTTCTCTTATAATGTAGTTATTAAAAAAAAAAAATCACATCCCCATACTTCTTGAGCTTTTCAAAGTCCCAAGGGACCTGCTAAAACCCTCAAGTAGTCGGTAATTCGAGTTATTGGGAGTTCTTTTTCAGCCATTATTTTTAGTGCATAATTGATAGAGTATAACATCTATAGTTTGACTAAAATTTATTATTAGTACTGCAAAATAATATCTTCGTAGAGAATAAATTTTAAACATTATTAAGTTAGTGGAGGCACAATTTGACTTATCCATGTTTTCAAAATTTTCCAAATACTGCAACAAAATATTTGCAAAATCTGATACTTGCTGATCAGTTGGAGGTGGTAAAGATTCCTCTTCATTATCTTCATCAAAATCTGCAAAGGCAGACTCTCCTGTGAACAGGTTGTGTAATTGCTCCTTCGTACAACGATTCACCACATAGATACGTTTTCTTCAATATTTGAGTAATCTTCTCATTTCTGCCCAGCTCACATCAGCAGAGATAAGTATCTCAAAGATAGCCACCAATGAAATTTTAGGTTTTCAGCTGTGAAAAGTAGCCTTATATGGGTTACTTTTCAGGAAATTTTGAAGCACTGTTCGCATTTAGGAGCACTATTGTAAATAAATTATCCTCTTCATAAAAACTGATAAGCAAAACAATTTGTTAAAGAAAAAAAAAATTTTCTTATTTCGGGGGGCATGTTAATGCATAAAATGAAAATGAAACTTTTGCCAAAACTTTGACTTAAAAGGAGTACATTTGAGGTATAGAGACAAAATTGAATTGAGAACATAAAATTATTTTAGCAACCAAATGAAAACTTTGAGATAAAGGAATATTCAGGTTATAAGGCTTTGAGTTACTGAAAGTTTGACAGTATATATATATATATAATATTATATATATATATATATTCATACACACAAATATATATATATATATATACATACACACAAATATATACAAGATCCGGCTATTAATTTCCAGGATTGATGTAACTGTAGGAGAAAGAAAAGTCAGAAGATGGCTCTAGTGATTGCATATTGAAGCGTGTTTTCTTGCGCATGTGTAATACAATCGGAGCCATTCTAAAGTAAGTGGTTCTCCTGGAAAAACACATTAAATCGTAACTCTGAAATACCTGTCGTCAAAGTGAAAACGGAACAAAGAATGAACATTAAATTTTGCTTCAAATTAGGCAAGACAGCTGCAGAAACATACAAAATGTTGAAACAAGTTTATGGCGAGGAAGCATATCCTGCTCAAAAACTTTTGAATGGTTTAAACACTTTCAGTACGGGCGCAAAAGCATCGATGATGATCCACACACAGGTTGGCTGCAGTCCGTACGCACACTGGAAGCAATTGAAAAAGTTTTCATTATGGTGACAACATGAATTGATGAAATACATTTTAACACGCCTCTCCATGAGAATCACTTACTTCATAATGGTGCCGATTGCACTGAACGTGCGCAAGAAAATGCTCTTCACTATGCAATCATTAGCGCCATCTTCCAGCTTTTCGTTCTCGTACAGTTACGTCAGTCCTGGAAATTAATAGCCAGACCTTGTATATATGTACATACATGTGTTAAACTATATTCTTTGTCCTCCCTTCTTTAAAAAAGTTAAGATGATGACTGACTTATCAATTTGCATCTCTTGTATGAGACTGTTAGTCAATACCAGATTCTTCAAAAAATCATTTTTGTTTCTTTCTATTTTTTCAGGCGTTTCTAATGAAGGGCATTCCCCATTAAAATCTCCTGTGCTGGAGAAGTTGAAGAGGGTAAGCTGTGTACATCTGGTTTGGATCTTTAATTCATAGCTGCAGATATTTTGCTTCATTTAGTTGATTTTATTTTTTGTTTGCAGAACAGGCGTTCAACCATTTTGCAAGATCCTTACAAGAGCAATCGGAACTCCAGATACGTGGAATTGATTATTGTAAATGACAACAAAGAGGTAAAATTTACTTTCTTTTGAATAGTCATATTTAAGAAGTAAAGGCAAAGTACTCTGTGCTTAGAAGGACCCATAAAACTGTAATGTCGGTAAAATAAAAACAATTAAAGAAATTTATGCACATATTTGTTAAAATTGACTCTAGAAGCTAGATGGCGTAAAAACTTTAAAAGTACCCCAAAACACGTACAAGAAACTGCCAATTATTTTGAAATATGCTCTTAAAAGTTGAAAAAATGTTCTACCCAAAATATCAAAGCAGTTTTTAACATACCCTTTGAAAAATCAAAATATCAGTAGATTTGAGTGAATTTGGATAATTTATTTTCAAATGACTTTCTTTGCAAATCACTACAAAATAATTTATAAGTATGTGCTTTTTCAGAAATTAACTCCTAGCTTTCACTGCTTTCACAAACAAAAACTAATAATAGCACTTCAAGCAGAAGGGTGTGTACCACACGCTTGCGTGTATGTATATTGAGTTGGCGTGAATGAAATATCTGATTAGATGCAATTTTGTGACTGGTTAGATGTAAGTTGTTCACGAATTCAACAAAAAATTTCTATAAGCACCCTGATAAAGAAGGAGAGAAAGAGCGAGAACTTAAATGTATTAATCTTTCAATCCTTAATAGTTAAATTTTTTGAAATTTTGATGCTCCTAATTTGATATGCTACTTTATAGTGCTGTTGATGTATGTTTATAACACATTACAATAAATTTTGTTGTACTAAAATACATTCTATTTTTGTTCTGCAGTTCAAAGAGTTTAATCAAAACAAAAACGCAGTGTTTGAAAGAAGCAAAGAAATAGCTAACATAGTGAATGGGGTAATATTTTGTTGATATTTATGCATGTCATGTATTTATGTATTCCTTTCATGTGAAAGCATTTCTTTTTTATGCACTCAAATGGTTCTCTTACTTTATGGTTTAGGTAAATATTTAATGTTTTTCACATTAGCTGTTGGAAATTTCTAAATAATATTGACTAGTGTCCTTATTTTGTTAGCATTTCGAAGGTCTTATATACTTTTAAATAAAAACATATTGAAAGGTTAAAAAATTAGTAGCGCTATTGAAGCTTATAAATAAAAGTTTTGCCAGATAAGATAATCAATTTGACGATGAATGAAAGCAAGTAAATAAACTGCTACAAAAACAGCACTAAAAGGCCAATCCATCTTGTGAATCATTTTGGAAACAGAGTGAGAAGAACCATGCTCAATTGTTTTTAAGATTACTTGAAAAGTGATACTTTATTAGCTTGAATCTAGTTTCTCTTGCCTTTTTTTTAATTCTTCCAATTTTAAACGGATTCAACTAATTTCAAAGCTAAAAAGTGTATATATTTTTAAATATTACCTTCAATCAACTGTTATTGTGATTAAA
Organism: Uloborus diversus; assembly: GCF_026930045.1. Taxonomy (NCBI): domain Eukaryota; kingdom Metazoa; phylum Arthropoda; class Arachnida; order Araneae; family Uloboridae; genus Uloborus; species Uloborus diversus. Next base: position 128,724,662 of record NC_072731.1, on the reverse strand, counting down.
AGCATTTTCTTATGAATACATCGTTGTTTCACACCAGCAGTAAGATATCTTAGTGTTATTTCTGGGATTAGATGTCACACTGTTCATTTGATTTACTTTGAAATCCAAACAACAGACTTTGAACATAATGACTATAACCTTTTTCCAAGCAGCTATTTCTATTAAACGATCATTGCATCAATGCTATTTGGTTCTATGTTAAGGGACCATGTCTGTACGTAGCTACTTGTAGAAATAATCACATTTTTAGAACTAAAATGATGCTCTCTGTTGGCAATCTAGAAACGCTTTTCTTAATTCTTTTGAATCTTTCATGAATGTTTTCCTGTAAGTTTTTATACTAACCTTAAGACTATCAACCTTTTATGTTTTTAAATAGTTACATAGCTTTCTGACCTTGTCTAATATTGTTATTGCAAATTTGGTTTTTACGCTTGACTTCTCAAAATTGGAAGGAAAATTTAGTTTTGAAATTCTTTTTAATAGTTTTTGTTTATAAGTTTAAAGGTATTATTGGCAGCTCCCAATTTTGAATTCTAGAGTTCTGAGGCAAAGAAAACTTCGGGGGCCCCTATAAAACATTTTATTTCCCCCCTCTATTACCAAAAACATTTTACATTGCAATATAAGAAAGATATTATGCGTTATAAATCAAGGTCTGTATACTACAACTAGGTAACTTGGTGTTTGGCATAATAGAATGTTTCACTTTGGTTGAGAATTTTTGTTCAAAAGAACAAATAAATATTTCTCATTAAATAATAATTTAATAACTTTTAAATCAAGCCTTCACTTTCTCCAAAAATGGTGAAAAGAGTTAATTTGTTAGTTTTTCTCAAAGCAGTATGAAAAGTTCTAATTTGTAATTATCTTGTTGTAGTATTGACTCCTTGAAGTAGAAATGAGTTTCATTGTTATGAAATCGAGTGCACACACTCGAGATAGATACTCCCATTATTTTAGCTTCTTCTTGGAATTATTTCTATCCTACCATAAATATAGTGTTTATGAGCAATCTTGCATTATTTTCCAAAACCTCCGTAGTTGTGCATAAGCCCAGACATTTTAAACAAAAATTCATTTTGAATGTCAGTTTTTTTCTTTTTTTAAAATTTTCATTTTGTTTTATTTATGGGTTTTCAGTTTTGCTAAGTTTTTGAAAAAAAAAAAAAAAAACTCTACTTTTGTACAGATTGACTTACACTTTGTTGTATGCAGTAATAATACTTCTTGAAGAACAGAAAATGACGGAGAAATAATGTATGGGAATCCACTAGTCACTCACTGCCAAATGCCAAATAATTTTTTAAACCATTGTTTAAAACTTATGGAAAATATACAGCCAAGTTTTAGGAATTGAGGTTTCGAAGCAGCTGGCCCCACTTGCTCTTTTAGAAATCAAGGCTTAGGTGTTACTCATTTTCAAGAGGCATCTGTTAAGCAACCACCTTCCTTGCTCACCTAATTCCAATTCCAACTGAACCAAAGATGATTACTTAATTTGGAATTTTTTTTCCATTCTAGCAATTTAAAATAAATCGAATCAAGCAAAAAAAAAAAAAAGGTACTGTTTCTGATTTCACCATTATTGTTTATTGCAGTTGTATTCGCCTTTGAATATTTACATTGCACTGGTTGGAGTGATTGTTTGGTCTGACCATGATGAGATCAAGCTGTCACCTGATGGAGATGCAACACTCACCAACTTCTTACACTATCGGAGGGAACGCTTAGCTCGAGAACATCCCAACGATAATGCCCAGCTCATTACGTGAGTGGATTTTCCTTCATTTGTTTTGTAATCAAATCATTTTTGATTTCTTGATTTCTTCTGTTTGCTGTGAAATTTTTGTCTGTACATACAGTCAATTCGCGATAACTCGAATCTAAATGGGACTGACGATAAACTTCGACTTATCAGAAATTCCAGGTACTGCTAGTTTTGGTTTTCAACTTTTTAATGTTAAAAGCCACAGAATATTTTAATTAATATGTACCTATAACAGACAAAATTACAGAACTTAAAAGTTTTTAAGCACAATATGCTCAGTTTAGTCAAAAATATTGAGAGGGAAAAAAAATGTGGTTTTGTTTTCGATACTGCTGGAACCACTTGAATAGAGCTGATTTTACTTCAGGAAAGGTGCACATCTTCATTCGTTTCAAATTCAGATTCAGGGATTCTACCGCTTTAGAAGCTTCTATTTTTTTAAAAATATTATTGACAGAGTACATGCTTAGACATCTTTAATAGTAAAGAAACTCACTCTGTCTCTCAGGAACTTATCAGCAAATAATCGAACTAAAGAATGAAGGGGAACGCATCTGGACGTAGATCAGCCTTTGAATAAAGTTACAATTAGTTGACTTGACTTGGCAGAAAAGCAAATTCGTAGTCCAGCAACATGTCAAAGTGTAAACAGTACAGTACAACAAAAGAAAACAAGCTCATTTCCGCAAGTGCAACTCCTTCATCACATTGGCTCAACACGTGCTCTTCTTGCTTTAGAAGTATATTGTGCCGGAATTGCAGGTGAAAATGAATTAATTTTTCTCTTATAGTAACTTGTTTCTTTTTCTTTTTTTCGTTCTTTCAAAATAAATTTCGAGTCATCTTGGCAAAAACTTTGAGTTAAAGGAAGTTAACTTCTAGATATTGAGAATAATTAGCATGGAATGAAAGGGGTTGGGACTTGATAAAAACTTTGAGTTATAGTAATATTCAAGTTATCGTGAATTGACTGTATGTACATACACAGGGTGAATCCAACCACGATCGGATGGCAATTCTCTACTAGGTGATAAAAATCACCTGAACAAGTAAGAATTTATAGTAACATATATGGTTGTAAATGCAATGCTGACAGGCTACATTCACGTAAAGCCAGATACTGAAGAATGCAAAACAGGTCAGAGTTATTACACTAAGACTATTTTACACAATACTTTAGTTTTACACAAGGGTTAAAAGCTATTATTTAAAATTGCAGCATGTAGCTCTAATACACATGTCACAACGACAACTCAGCAATCCTTGAAAGATTATCAGAATGACTTGTAAAGTTTGGTGCATTATCATTGCAATGAGCATATTATAGCGGCAGACCGCGAATTGCATAAAAATTATAATATTGTGTAAAATCCTCCTTGTGTAATAAATTTGAGACCCTGTTTCACACCTGTTAATCTCTGCTTTTGTGTGAATGTAGTGTATCAGGGTTGCACTTGTAACCATATGTTCCTATATTGTTTTGATGTTCCTATCACCCAGTAAAATTTTGCCATCTCATTCAGAACCACCCTATGTATGCAAATAAATTACCAAACTTGCTAAAAGTCTTTTTTTTAAAAAATGAACTATAAGTATTTCTTCTACAAAAAAATTTTAAGCAACAATTAGATTCATTGCTACTTATACGTTATAATTATTTGACGGAGAAAAACTGAGTATTTCAAAATTAAGTTAACGTAAACTAGTCCAAAAAATCCAGAGTAAAGGATATAGTTAGGATAAAAGGATACAATTGTCAAAAAGAATATAGAAATTAAATAAAACCTTTTTGCAAAAAGTCTGATGTTGATACTACATAACTCTTTCACGCATCTGAAAAATCAAATGTGTTTTTCAAATAACTAAAAATGTTTTTCACTGAAATCTGAGAACCACAGCCTTTGATTATAAAAATTATTGGAAAATATTATAGCGGAGTAGGATAAAAGAGTTAAGTAAATATGGGTTGTAATATTGGAAGTAATATTGCTAACACTCTTCAAATTGTGTAAACTATAATTACTTGTCTATAGGATTATTAAATGATGCCTTGGAGAAAATGTCTTGATATGAAAAACGATCTGAAATTGTTTTCAGAATCAGCGATTTATAATTAGTGCTGTAGTTAAAGAGGCGGTGGAGGGGGGGGGGGCAGAGACTGTTATAGAAATAATGCTCCCCCGCCCCCTTTTTATTATACAAATAATTCAAACATAATGTAAATTTGTTTCAAACTACCTTTTTGTTTGTTGAATCCTCCCAAGCACCAAGATTTTATTTTTCAACTGCAGCATTGTTTGTAACGAGAAATTTTGGTAAATTTTGGTTAGTTTCACAAGTTTGTATAGAGCATGCTATTACCAAATGGAAATGCATACTTAAACTAATACATAGTACTTCCCAAGTAGGTTTGATTTTCCAAGCTTTCTTGAAATTGATAAAATATTATACCCCCTAAATAAATGATAATATTTTTTCTCCTTAATAATACTTCTTGCAAGCGCCATCGGCTTGCAATAATATTAATGCAAGAAGTAAGGTATAAATACTTCTTGCCTTATTTTTTCTTACAGAAGAGCAATGGACAAGATTTTTCTATGAACTTTAAGTGGGAAAACAGTGGGTCAACTTGATCATTTTAAAAATTTAATGCCTTATAATCAAACATAAAATTAAGGGCTTTTATCATTGTAATCAGAGTAAAAATTTTTTAAATATTGCTGACATTGTTATTGAAAAATCTGCTCTCTTATTCATACAAGCAATAAGTGAATATCTCTAAATTAATAACCTCTAGCTTTTTGCCAACTTTTGAAAAATATGATAAACATTTTCAAAAATAATTGTAGAAATTCAAGAAACATGATAATAGGGAAGTTGCAACCTATTAAATGTTCATATTTTGGCTATTGGATATTGTTAATTGACCCTCAAAACTAAAAAATTCACCATCGCCGAATTTTAACACACCGTGGTTGATTTTTAGTGAATTTTTAAAAATCCACGCGCAAAAGTGCGCGCTTCTGAAACGTCACGAGCCCACGTCACAGGGTGCGAATGTGCAGCCTTCCGCCGAAGATCCCTTGTTTTTGCTAGGAACATTTTGAGCGCGCTGATATTTTTATATTTTAGAAATTCAATAATCCTTTTGAACACACTATGGAGACCGGATTCGTTAAAGCACAATCTAAATAATCTTCCTCGTGTAACATCAATGATTTTATTCGAATATTTCCGAGAGGATGAGAGATTTAATGTTCCAGAAACGGGAGGAGTTAAATGGGAGGAGATAAGCCTTTTACTTTTCGTCTTCGAAGTCGAATGCGTGACCTTCGGCTTCTCCCCTATCGGAAGAGGGCATGACGTCACTTCCTATGCCATTTGACGTCACAAAAGCTTGAACTTTAAAAATTAATTTAAAAAAACTACTTATCGTATCGCAAAAATTTTTTAACCTATGATATTCATACATGTTACTCTATCATATAAAAATAGAATTGAAAAATCGAAAACTTCCCTATTGTCACTTTGACTAGTGGCAAATTTGTGTCTCCTAAAAAATTTGTGCACAAAATGATGTAATCACGTATTTGTGTTTATTTTTGCAGGGCTATGACTTTTGATGGAGGTGTCGTCGGAAAAGCCCTTAAAGGCGCCATATGTACCTTTGAATATTCGGCTGGTGTGAACATGGTGAGCATTGTTTTTTTTGAAGCTGATGGGCAATTTCACGAAACATGAGAACTAGGTGTTAAAAAAAATCATAAAAAGATGTCCCAACTTTTTTTGCATGTTCTCTTTATTAACTGAAGTTTACATGTTAGTATCTGGTAACTCCAGGTGAATCATATCCTTTTCGTAAGAAAACTTGTTTTATGTACGTACATTCAGGTAAATTTTCCCCCTGCTATAAGCATTTTTAAACGAGCATATTTTTATTGTTTTAGCCTGTTTATGCTAACTAATTACATTTTTTCCGAAAAGTTCATTCTATAAGAAGACAATTATTGCAGTATGTTTTAAAATTTCTCCTTAAAATATTTGAAAGAAATTGATTGTTAAATCATTGATTTCATTATTACTAAGGTAACCCTCTTTTTCTCCTTTAGTTCTTTTAGTTAACTTCTGCTACTATTCTGTTCCAGAAAAGTAAATTATAATTTACTCTACTACATTAGTTGTAAGGGAAAAAATCTTTCTTTAAAAAGTTAAAAAGTTTTTTTTTTTTAACTTGACATCTCTAACCGACATTAATCTGAAAGAGCATCAAAAATCAAAACTTTCAAGTAAAAAATGTTGAAATTTTTCTGTTCCTGAACTAAAAGAAAAACTTCAAACTTTAGTCTAGACATTTTAAAAAATCATACATGAGTGTCAAAATTTGTATTTTTAGAGTTGCTTAAATGTTTCCTGTGGTCACTTGCACAAACATAAGCAAAATGTTTCATACAGAGAATGTTATTCAGTACAAAAACTGTACAATATTTTCACATAGCTTTTCCTAGGTGGTGTTTAACATTTTGTACTTTATTTATACAATGTACAGTTTTTTGTCATGCATATTTCAGCAGATTTTTAATTCCTTTTCGTACATGATTCCATTTCTTTTTTACTGCAGGACCACAGTCATGTAGTGGGTCTAGTTGCCACCACAGTAGCTCACGAGTTGGGCCACAACTTTGGCATGGAGCATGACTCTCCTGAAGAATGTCAATGTCCAGATGAAAAGTGCATCATGGCTCCATCCTCCAGGTATGCATACAGTGGCGCCGACTCCATGGGGCCTGAGGGGGCCCGAGCCCCCTCAAAAATATTTTTGAGGGGGCAGAGCCCCCCCCCCCCCAATAAATCAAGAAAATTATTAATTATATTATGCTTTCTAAACTCATCCCAAAATCCCAAAGGAGTACTACGATGCACTTGATATTGAGGTTTGTTAAATGGTACAATCTTGCATTATTGTGCGGTTTACATCAACTGGAAGACAGGTCATTGTATTGAACAACAGTGCTTGCTTTTTTTAAACAGAGGTGAAACAAATTTTGAAAAATCAACAGTTTTTCAAAAAGGGACTAGACATTGAGAGATTGTTTATACTTGAGTACGTTAGCCGATATCACTAATGAAGAAACAACTGGTCTTAAAAGACATGCGTAAATTAAATTACCTTTTTACGAAAATACTGTGAGTGTTTGTATATATTTATTTCTTTTATTCAAAACCAAAAAATATGTGTCAGGCTCGTCGAGTTTTCGGGGTTCTAATGTTGATTATATGACTTTAAAATACTTAAAAAAAACTTTAAAACTCACTATTTTTCATTTCAAATTTAGAAATTTTCCCGCAGTATGACCCCCTCCCCCGGTTTCTCCCTCCCTCCATTTTTTTTTAAGTCGGCGTCTCTGGGAGTGCCCTTCCATTCAAGTCAAATGTCCTACCTTATATCAATGCCTAGCGCCGCACTGCACGGCCCCCATAAAATAGAACACAAAAACTCTTATTAAGACAAGTGACATGATTTAGTTGAACCAGAAAATTTGTAAAGCAATTTTTAGATTGTTTTACTTCAAAAACGCCATGTCACATGCTGTTTGTTTGTTAAAATTATACACACAAGAAAATATGGCATTTTCAAGGTAAAAAAATCTGACCTTTATTTGGGGTGGGGGGATCTCCAAGGGATTGCATAACCCCCTAAACCCCCGGTGATGTCCGGTCCCCCCAATAATTTTTGCAAGTCGGCGCCCCTGTATGCATAAAATTATTTGTTAAGGTTTTTTTATAAGATTAAGTGCAAGAACTTCTCTGAGAAAGCTTTTGAAAGCAAGGAGAATAGTCTTGCTACTACATATTCCTTGCTATATTTTTCTCTTTTAGCTCCATTCTTTTGAACTGAAGAACTTATAACTTTGAAACATGTGCATATAATTTTTATTGAAAATTGTGTGCCTTGATTTCTTTTCCAACTGTGGTTGAATGGTTTTAAAGTGAACTTGGATGAGCTGTGGACAGGATTTGTATACTTCAGGAAATGTAAAGAATAAAGGAACATATAGGGCTCAAAATAGTCAAAGTGACACATAGGTCCTATAGAAAAATTTGGTTCCCCTCTCATGTATAAGAAAATCCGCACATTTTCGAAGTACAGTAGACTCCCGAACGAATTTTTGAGCTAACGCGAATTTTTAATCCACAACACGATTTTTTTAGAAGGAAGTATCGGCTTCGTTATTACTAAATATTGATTTTGTGAATGTTATTACATACCTTTACACATTATTGACAGCAAAAGTTTCCACACCAAACCGCATCGCATTGTTAGTGCATCAAATAATCACTCAGCATCTTTCATTTATTTATTTTGTTCATTCCAAATATTAAAGTTGATGAAATATAATGGCATGTTAGTTGCACCTTCATCTAAAATTTGTGAAGATGGGAAGAAAAAGAAAGTTTCTGATTTAAAAAAAAGGGCTAAGATTCTCAATATGTTTGCACAACCACAAAACGTCGACGGTAGCGCGACAATAAGAATTAGTGAATCTTCCATACGTACAATTAAAAGTCAAAACAAAAAACTATCCGTAAAAGTTCCGAATTTTGTTTCAATATTGAAGCTTGCTGAGTAGTCCAGAAAAGTAAATATTTTGAAAATGGAAGCTGCTCTTGTATTGTGGATTAATAAAGAGATCAAAAAGAGGAGCTGTTGCCCCAAATTGAAGCGATACAAAAGAAAAGGCGAAGCAACCATATTTAAAACTTATTAGATTAGAATAACGATCTTATCATGGAGCATAAATCATCACTATCTTCATTTTATAGTTCCTTAATATAGTTACTGTATTTACTATACAGTACTATTATAGTGCATCATTTTGTTATTACTTCTTGCTGTGAGTAACTTGTTTTATTTTATGTCTTTCCCTCCCATTGGTCATTCATTTTGTGCATCTTAACGTATTTCATGTTGAATAAAAGTTTATTTTTAAGTAGATTATAAGTTCAGTTCTTTATGCAAGAAACTGTAGTGTATAGTTGAGGAATGCTTTAGAGCAGTTTGAGAAGTGTTTTTAAGTGTCTAAAAGAATTTGGTATGCTTCTAAAAAATTTCTATGCATATATTTTTCCCCAACGCCAAATTTCAACTTACACGAGGCATCTTGGAACGCATTGCTCGCGTAAGTCGGGACTCGACTGTAGTAGCTTCGAAAAAAAAGTTGAAGGAAAACAAATTTGTCATATTTTGGTGCCTTTAAAATTATGGTGCCCTGAGCCAGAGAGCTGCTGAACGGTGCTTTAATCAGGCCATGGGAACATCTTATATCTATAAATGAGCAATTCTTGTGGGTATGTATGTATGTATATATTTCAAAGTTAACTTCCTTTAACTCGAAGGTTTTTCAAAGATGACTCAAAATTTATTTCGAAAGAATGAAAAAAAAAAAGAAGGAAACAAGAGACTTGAAAAGAAAAATTAATGTACCTTCACTTGCAATTCCTTCATAAAAGACCTCTAAACAAGCAGAGCACCTGTTGAGCCAATGTGCGATAAAGGAGTGTGGAAATGAGTTAGCTTGTTTTCTTTTGTTATACTGTACTGTTTACACTTTGACATGTTGCTGGACTACGAATGTGCTTTAAATTCAAAGTCTGACCTAAGTTAAAATGCCTTCCCCTTCATTCTTTAGTTTGATCATTTGCTGATAAGTTCCTGAGAAACAGAGTGAGTTTTCTTTACTATTAAAGGTGTCTAAGCAAGTACTCTGTCAATGATATTAAAAAAAATAGAAACTTCTAAAGTGGTAGAATCCATGAATCCTAATTTGAAACAAATGAAGATGTGCACCTTTCCTGAAGTAAAATCAGCTCTATTCAAGTGGTTCCAGCAGTATCGAAAACAAAACCACATTTTTTTTCCTCCCAATATTTTTGACTAAACTGAGCATATTGTGCTTAAAAACTTTTAAGTTCTGTAATTTTGTCTGTTATAGGTACATAATAATCAAAATATTCTGTGGCTTTTAATATTAAAATGTTGAAAACCAAAACTAGCAGTAAGTGGAATTTCTGATAAGTCGAAGTTTTTCGTCGGTCTTATTTAGATCTGAGTTATCGCGAATTGACTGTATGTACGGCCACAAATTTCAGAGCAAACAGGGGAAATCAAGAAATTCAAAATGATTTGATTACAAAACAAATGTATTAAAATCCACTCACGTAATGAGCTGGGCATTATCGTTGGGATGTTCTCGAGCTAAGCGTTCCCTCCGATAGTGTAAGAAGTTGGTAAGTGTTGCATCTCCATCAGGTGACAGCTTGATCTCATCATGGTCAGACCAAACGATCACAACAACCAGTGCAATGTAAATATTCAAAGGCGAATACAACTGCAATAAACAATAATGGTGAAATGAGAAATAGTACCTCTTTTTTTGCTTGATTCGATTTATTTTAAATTGCTAGAATGGAAAAAAACATCCTAAATTAAGTAATCATCTTTGGTTCAGTTGGAATTGGAATTAGGTGATCAAGGAAGGTGGTTGCTTAACAGAAGTCTTGAAAATGAGTAATATACCTAAGCCTTGATTTCTAAATGAGCAAGTGGGGCCCAGCTGCTTCGAAACCTCTTGCTGCTAGAAACTTCTAAAGCGGTAGAATCCATGAATCCGAATTTGAAACGAATGAAGATGTGCACCGTTCCAGAAGTATGATCAGCTCTATTCAAGTGGTACCAGCAGTATCGAAAATAAAACCACGCTTTTGATTTTTTTCTCTCCACATTTTTGATTAAATTGTGCATATTGGGCTTAAAAACTTTTAACTTCTGTAATTTTGTCTGTTATATGTGCATATTAATTAAAATATTTGATGGTTTTTAATATTAAACTGTCAAAAACTGAAACTAGCGGTAAATCGAACTTTCAATAAGTGGGAAGTTTTTCGTTGGTCCCTTTAGATTCAAGTTATTGCGAATTGACTGTGTATTTATGTTTCCTATCTTGGAAACGGCTCTAACGATTCGGATGAAATTTTGAATTTAATTGTAGCTTTGCATTCTAAGTTCATCTCTATCAGTTTTTTTTCCCCGTAAAAACGCGATTGTTTACAAAAAAATTGTTTTTTTAATATTAAGTCTGCTAAAGTTAAGCCATGAAAAAATTGAGTTGACACTTAAGGCAAACGATTTGCAACCATAACAATGAAAATTAGTTTGGTCTCATTTTAAAATTGTTTGCTTAGGTTAGCCAGTCTTGGCTAATATTTGTCACTTTGGCTAATTTCAATCACATTTGGCTAAAAAACAAATTCAAAAGCATTATGCAAGTTTTTGTTAGGCTTTTTTTACCAAAACTATTGTTTGACTGTCTTGTTTTATTTTATTTATTTTATTTTTTACACTTCAAATAGTTTTATATATTTTTTAAATCACACATCTAAATTTTATTCCAAAAAACATGTGTCTTGAGACTGTTTAGAAATTGTTGGAGTGGTTTGCAGATCATCAGTTTTTTTGGAAGGAAGTATTAGGTTAAGAACTGATTTCAACATCGTAAAATAGGCTCCAAGTTCAAAATTTTACAATTAATGACAGGAAAATTGTACAGTGGAAGAAAAAATTTAAGAGATAGTTTAAAACAAAATGTTGATTTAACTGCATTCAGAATCTTCTTTATTTGGTACTTCAGCATTTTAATATGTTGCGGCACATTTTCAATCCTAGCAATTTTTTTCATACTTATTGTCGCCATGCTGGGTCTACTTTTTTGGCAATAGAGTATGTTAAAAATTTATATGCAACCAGCTCAGAGTTTCCTTTGGTGGATGTCTGTAGGGGGAGGGGAGGACTATATTCAGTAGTAGGCTTCTTATAGCTGAAATGATGATAATGCTAATGAAGTATTTATATGTATATTTCGTTTCTCGGAAGCAGATCCAACGATTGGCAAGAACATTAATATTTCTTTAACGTTTAACTTTACAAGTATGTTTAAGAAAGTACTTCAAACCTTAGAAAAACACAGTTTTACAAAAAAAAAAAAAAAAAAACTTTTAAAGCCGAGCGATACTCGGTCGTCCAGATACTAGGAAATTAAAAGCTCATTTAAAATCTCAGAATTTCAATAAGAAAATGTTATCTTTTGCTTAAAACTCTCAAAAATTGTTTATTCTCAGTTTTTAAGGATCACCCTTTGTGTGTGTCTACTATGTATGTGTATAGTTTTGTTTTTATTTTGTTTTTTTATCAGCTTTAACATTTCTTAATCAATTTGTTTAAATTGCAGAACCATCGATCTCATACTTATGTCAAAATGTTTTCAATAATCTGTTGTGATTGTTGTGTTTCAGTTCCACTAGTCCCAGACGTTGGTCCTCCTGCTCCCTTCAGTACCTGGATCTTGCATACTCCCAAGGCATGGACCACTGCCTCCAGAATCGACCATCAGGTATTGTTGGGCCTGTATGTGGCAACAGCTTCCTGGAGGATGGGGAGGAGTGTGATTGTGGCCTCAAAGAGGTTTGTGTTTTCTATTTTTATGTGAAGGTAGAATGAATTTTCATTAGTCCAAGTACGTGGTTGGGAACAAGTGTGGCTTAGCTTCATAGTAATTTGCAGATTAATAATTTGCGAGTAACCTTTTCATCTTAGAAAGAAAAGACCAAAAAAAAAAAAGATATATATATATATATATATATATATATATATATATATATATATATATACAGTTAACTCACAATAACTCGAATATTTCTTTGTCTTGAATTTTTCATTAGTTTCAAACTCATGAGAAGGCTGTGGTAACTTCCCATATCTTGAACTACCTATATCTTAAAGGTTTTAGCCGGTTCCCTGGGGCTTTGAGTTATCAATAGTAGGGCTCGACTGATGGCAATTTTTGGCCAATAGGACGATGCCGATTGTGGCCCGATGGCCGATTATTTTTCGTTTCAAATGACTGATGGAAACACCTGACTAAAGATGGCCGAAATGTAGGTTTCAAACATTTTTTAAGGTATTCAGTATGATGTAGAAACTGATGGCAAGTCATATTTTAAGGACATGAACGGGTGAATCAATATGATAACTAGATAGGAATCTCTGACATATTTATATTTCTTGCTTTTTTAATGAAAATATCATATTGAAAATCATAGCAAAGTAGAGAAAAACACATGGACCGTAGGAATCTAGGAATACGTTTCTAACAGAGGAAAAGATAAAAAAAGAAAGAGAGAAATTTAAAGAATAATGAAAGAGTAGTACACTAGCAGCTTAAAATTAAAAGATAAAATTGGAAGTAAAACAAAACTTTGTCTAGAGATTTATTGTATTTCAATAATTAAAAACATAAAGAGAGGAATCTAAAATATTTCTGTTGATCGAAAAATATAACTTTTAAAAGTTTTTGGAAGAGAAAATCCAAAGAGTGAAGAGAAGCTGTCCTTGAACTCAATTCTTTCCTTATAGTAACTCCAAACGTGGATTGAAATTGCATTTTCAAAACTTTAATTTTCAAAAAATGTCTGCAGTTGAGTACTTAAGCAACATCTTTTCCTCTGAAGTTACAAATGCGAGGGCCAGCAGTAACGTTTTTTAAGGTTCGAAATACTAAAAAATTCTGGAAGAAAGAACCTCTATACAGTGCTTTTGAAATTCGTCTAAAATTGGGTCTTCAATTTCAAAAAACCAACATGGGAGGGTCTTTGATCTTTTCACCTAACGCTACCAAAAAGTGGTCTACAATCCCGATTATAAGCCTTCCATTTCATAAAGATTCCGGAGAGTGTCCCCAAACTCCCCCCCCCCCTTCCAATATCATTAAAGTTCTTCTAAAATTGTTTTAGAGACTCGATTTTGACAAATTACTTGCAAAGGATCCCCCCTCCCCGCTGTCCTTTATCTCCGAAAACCGTCTAAAAATCGCGTTTCAACTTCTATTTTAAAAAACTTCCTGTGGGGAGGAGATCTCTACAAAAAAATTTGAAAATCCTCTAAAACTGCGTTTTTAAAAATTCAATTTCCCAAAATTGCTGCTGCGAGCTCATGAACCTCATCCCTCTGATTTCGCTACCATTGCTGGGTCCCACAATTTTATATTTAAGACAGTTTTAGGGGATTTTGGGGGAATTTCTCCTGCCTTTAAACCCTTCCCCTAACATCATCGAATATCACCTGAAACTACTTTTTTGGAATTTTAAGTTCAAAAAATCGGAAGTGGAAGAACCCCTAAACCTTATTCCTCCCCCTAATGCTATTATCAAAGATGGTTTGCAATTGTGTTTTGAAAGACAAACTAAACTGAATAATACTTGTAGTAATAAATCATTGGTTTGAATAAAACTTTAACTTTTGAATATCTTTGTAACTCATTACAGCAAAAAGACTTTATATACACTCTATAACACAACGGCTTTTGCACTAAGTGCCAGGGCATATTTTAATGAAATTTTACTGTGTGGGCAACTCTAACTTCCTCGGAAGGGAGGGGGGTGATTGTAAATGTGCAGTTCATGTTAGTTGTATAATCGTCAAAAAAGAGTTGGGGTGTGAAAATTAGAATTAGGGAAATTATTGCTAATGGTCGCTTTGTTCGATAGGAAAAGAGTAAAGAACATAAATGCTGTGACTCAGCGTTTAGAATAGTTCAAACAGTCACTGAGTTTTTGAATTTTTTTAATTTCATTCATTATAATACAACCATTCATTTTCATTTTAATACAACCAAATTCAAATAACATTGTCTTTTTCAAAAAAAAAAAAAAAAAGATTTCATATAAAACCTCTCTTTGTAAAGTTCAGCTTCTGGTTTTCCTTCTCCTTGGTTTTTTATTTGCAGTGATGAAAGTATTAAACACATGATATGGCAAAAATAGAACAACGGACAAATTATGTTACTTTTCGAAAACATAGATGCTTAAATATTAATAACCTGTTTTCATTCAAATTCAAAGTTTTTTCTATCACGCTTGCTTCTTCATTAGAACCATTTGAATCTAGTTTCTTTTTCTTAGGTTCACCAAAAAATGCATCTTTAATGGAAATTTGCTTTTGTGATTTTCTTTTAGCACTCATACTTGCATACTCGGTCGAATGCAACTGCAACACAGAATATAATAGAGAGCGTAAAAACAAATGCTTCAAATGACCATGCACTACAAGCTTTGTACAGGACACATAGGGTCGGTTTCACCTAAAAAAATGGTTATGGAAGATTTATGTGACGTCAATCCATAAAACTCTGTGTATGTGTTACGTGCTGCAGGGGTCGAAGTAGTCCTATATATCCTATATTTCCTATATTTAAAAAAAAAGCATCAAATTCATCCTATATTTCCAATATTTTTCAAAAATGTCCTATATTTCCTATATTCCCGTTTTATACCATATATATCTTTTAAAAAGAATGGTAAATAAACTTTCTGACATCAGATTTTTCCCTGAAAGTACGTGCCCAAACGAATTTCAAATTAAAAAACTCAACTGACTAAATTATGAAACAGGCATCTTCTCTCATTAGCTACAGCAATGTGACGTCACTCTATAGTGGGTGGAGTTTCTTTGCTGGTTTTAGTATAGTATGGTATAGTTGGTTTTAGAATTTTGCATTGAGGGGGGGGGGCAACAGCCGTTTGTGTTGTCTTCCATCATGGTTTTCGTTGGTATATTTTTGTGTTCAGTGCATTTTCTGATCGGAATGTTCTAATTTTCTTTTTGCAATCTTTTCTTTTTGTGGAATTTTGGGATCGTGGAATGGTTAGTTCCTTATGATGTTAAAACGTAGTTTGTTGTAATAAGTGGAATTATAATGGCGAAATCGCATCGCTTAACAACATTTCGTGTGGAGTTGTTGAACTAGGAGGACATTAATTCTACAAATTTTGGTGCATGGTGCACTAAAGGAAAAGATGATTTTACCGCTTTTTGCCATTTTTGTAACTGTTCAGTGCCCATAAGCAATAGTGGATTTTCGCAATTGAGGCAGCATGCTAAAACATTCAAACATAAAGAAGACTCTGAAAAACGTCAAGAGGATCCTTCTCAAGCTCTGTTTGTTCTTAATACAAGTGGTAAAGGGTTCAGTTTAGATATAAAATCCAAGAGCAGTGGAATTAGTACTTGGGTCATGAGTGAGGAAGAAAAAATAATAATTATCTTTGTTCAAATTTTGTTTAGTTATTTAGTCTGTAAAGTACACTTTTTTCAAAAATTATTCTTTTAACTACAGGAAAGTCATTATAGATGTAAGGTATTTTGTTTGAAGTTTTTTTTTAACAAAATCATTGATAAGAATAACTGAATAATATATGATATGTATTATTTCTTTTTTCATAGCAAAATTATTCATATAATGTGTCCTATATTTGTCCTATATTTTTTGTGGAAAATGTCCTATATGTGACAAGTCAGTCACTTCTACCCCTGGTGCTGCCATCTATGAGTTTTGGAGTGCGAGACATCGTTGTGTAATAGTTTTATTTATGTAAAAAACTTTTGCTTGTGGGAACGGTTAGGGGTCACGCTTCCATTTTTTTACAGAAAAATAAAAAATATATAGAAACACATAACCGATGGAAAAATTTAGGAAAATGTAGGTGGGCAATTTTATTTGACTGTGGGGCCAATTTTATTTGACTGTGTGGGCAATTGCCCAAAAAAAAAACCCCATTAATATATGCCCTGCTAAGTGCAGCGCTATTTTTAGTAGAGTTGAACAATATCTTCCTTTTAATGATCCGTTCATGAGAGGAGCATTTATTTTTTTACCCATTCATTGGATTCGTTCATTTGAAAAAGTTGTGAGTAATGTCTCTGTGAGAGTTAATCCCGCAAATTGTGCCATTCATCATTAATATTCTATTCTTTCATAGAAAATCAACTAAAATTAACTAGCAGGGAGAAAATATGCCTGTAAAAATTTAATAAGAAATATTTTATTTAGGTTTAGATGTATAAAACAATTATAGTTCACTTTGTGAGATATTTCTCAATAACTGAGTGGTGAGGTATCTGTTTTTCTTTTTCAAAGAAATAGTATATTAATTCCTGCTTGGTATAAATTTAAATAAATTCATTTTACTTCATAAAAAGAAAAATTAATAAATAAAATTGACGTGGCGTCAGAAAATGAGCAAAATTGATTAAATAAAATTCCTAGCACTGTTTTCTAAAACAACGTTTCATACCCTTTTTTGACCGTCGGACTGGCAAATACTTTTGAAACAAGTTCGCAAACCAATAAAGGGTTTTTCCCTTGTAATTTTCCTTTCCTTTCCTTTTTTTTTTTGAAAAAAAAAAAGCTTGCAGCTTGCCATTCCTAACCTGTGGGGGTTTTCCCCTTTTTTTTCCGTTTCTTATAAAAAAGAAAAAAAAAGCAACTCGCATACCATTAAAAACAAACATGTCAAACAGGATTTTGGACCAGTGAGGATTTTTTAAACAAACATAAATGAATAAATTTTTTTAAAAAGTACGTGGTGTGTTAAAGAATTGTTACAATCAATACGTGTTTAGACAAGTAATGTTTGCAATAATTAGAGGGCACCGCTCCCTGCCTCTCACAAACTCCCGAAGATGGCTTCGCAATGGTTAGCGAAGATTAAAAGCACCCATTAAGAGGAATCAGATTAAAATTCACCTTCGTTATCTGAAAGATATAATTGGCTTGAAAGAATAAAAGAATCTCTGCAATATTTTGAATATTTTTTAACATTCAATAGTGTTAGAATTCTTTAATATTGAAGTTTTATGATTTCGCTTACTTTTGTCTATCCCGTTAATAGCTGTAGAGAAATTATTACTTTTTAGTTAGTTAATCCCAATATAATCAAGAAGAAAGTTGAGCATAAAATGTAAGGAAATGTACTTTTTCTTTTCATTTTTCTCCCCACCCCCCACCTCAAAATAAAAAAACATCTGATTACCGTGAAAGTAAGATTACAGCACGCAACTGTTTTTTTAAGGCGGCGAATTATTAAATTATAAATACGGATTTCAGTGAAAAAACTAGTTTTTCTTTTAAGCTTTAAAAGTGCAAAATAAAAATATCGCCATTTTAAGGATTTTAATTACCTTACACAAATTTAAATTGGCATTTCTCCCACTTATAAATGAGCTTTTGCTGCAGTTACAGTCTTCAGTTAAGAGTCAGATTATGTGTCAGAATATGTGGGTATTCATGATAAGTGTCTACCATGTTGGGAAAAGTTTGGTAGTGACTCTAAATTTGGCATATTTTGAAATCTGAAATTGGTGTTGGTCCCGTTGCTGTTCGATTCTGAGCCCTATGCTGTACTTACTTTTATTTGGGCAGTAAAAAATAGATATATAAAAGTTAGTTTCTTTCCCCCTTCTTTTCTGAAAAACATCGGCCATACATCAACATTTAGATGTGTTTCAAGGCCGATGGGCCGATGTTTTCTATAAGTTAGCATAGGCCGCCGATGCCAATGCTGATGGCAAAATTTTGAACCATCGGCCGTGATGCATCGGTAGAGTCCTAATCAATAGTTAATGTTTTACTCTTGAATTTTGCTTTACTTCAAGTTTCAGAAAAGTGTTTTCTCTCTGCACCTGCAGTCACATTCAGATGGAAGGTTGATCATAAGTAACTCTTGTTTGTGAATAACAGTTATACATTTGCCTCTTTTAAATTTAGAAACGAACTAATTGACAACACTTGATTCTTCAGAATTGAATGTATGTTCTTAAATTTTTCAATTAAAAAGAAAAATTGCAAACCATTCAAGAAAAGTAAAAAAATTCTTGCTCACTCCTCACACAAAGCTGAAGCTTCTGCTCTTTTGGTTTCTTTCACTCAATCAAAGCCTTGTGATGAAGCGTTATTTATGTGTATCTACTTTATCAGGCATCACTTTAGGGAGAGGAGAAATCTATACTCAAGTGAACTGAAACAACTCAGATGTCAATGACATACAACTTGTTCAGATGCCAATGTGGTTCAGTCTATTTTCAATGTCTTCAATTTTTAAATTTTAGTGGACAAATTATTTCTTCTTAGCTATTAATCCGTAATATAAAAAAAAATTTGTAATAAAATCATTAAATTTTGCAATCAGATTGATGAAAGCTGAAAAATACTGTATGAAAAGGCATAACTCTTTTCTGAACTAATTTTGTCTTCTATTTGACTCACATGACATTTGTATCGTACGTTAGGTAGTTAAATATGAGCAGGTAATGACATGTAACGTACCTCATGGGAGTCAAGAAGTGAATTGGAATTTATGTTTCTTCTTAATTTTAGGTTTAGTTCAAAAGAAATAAGAGATTTGCTTTATTTCTTGTGGGATTTTTTAGAAAATTACAAAAGGAAGATTATTTGTAAATTACGGCATATTCCATCCTCCAACAGGGTAAAGATATCGAGGGCAATCGTGCATGTGAAAAAATTATTCTTTTAGGTGTAGGTGTTGAGAAGCTTTATTATTAGCAGACGTTTTTTAAGTGACACCATTAGTTCCATTCATGTGAACATGTAAGTAAGTAAGATGTATATTGTAATAGATTGGGAGCACATAGTCTGTTTTTAAGTTCTGATGTAATACTAATAAGTAGAAAAGACTATGAAATAAAAAAAAAAACTTTGCCAAAAAAAAAGTAAAGCAAATTTTTAGATAAAATTGATTATTAAATAAAATACACCAGTGTGTGTAATATAATTCACTTTTGCCGTAGTTAACTGTAAATTTTGCTTAAAATTTGGATAGGAACAAAATTTGGATCCAGTCCTCTTCGAAACTCGCGCCACAGTATGATAGTTTTATATGTTTTGGTAATGTTTAACATGCAGGGGAAAGGCTTTATTGGGACAAGGCTGAACTCGAACCGGTAACTTAACTGTTTTACTGGTAAGACTGCGTCATTTCAGGGAAATGAAGAAACAAAAAGTGGTCAACTACGAATGCTATCTACTGGAGTTTTAGGGTTAATCCACTGGAGGGGGTTGAAATTTCTACTATCAAAATATGACCAAACAGGTAATGGCCTTGCACAAATGTCGAAGCAATTTTAAACCGGCATACCTTGACGGGAGACTTTCTAGTGTTTGAAATAAAAAACAAACTTGTAAATCTTTTCTCTTGGTCCTCAATTAGTCAACTTAAACAAAAAGATTTTTTTGTTTCAGTTTTGTGACAACCGCTGCTGTAATGCCACCGCTTGCCGCTTGTTCAGTAATGCCACCTGTGCCATGGGTAGCTGCTGCGATCTTGACACATGTCAGGTACTGAATCCAGTTTCTTTATCAATACTGCATATTATTTCTCCTCTAAATTTTATTTTCAGCACTAACTTCGGAACCTTAAACTTATGGGTATATCCCTATAGCCACTACTAGTATACCATGGTCTTTTGAGGTATGTGTCCTATTATTTCCTTTTCTCAATGATGGATGTTTATCGAAAGAAATGCTCAGCTCAGTATTTGATAGGACTACTTATTGCTGACTCCTTGGCATCCAAGTCCATGTTGGACCATGACCTCTCTAACAATTTTACACCAGTCCAAAGCAATCTGTCTTGTATTTTAATCCACCAATTTTTTATTTTCATGCTTTTTAGATCTCTTTCAGCCTTGCATCCAACCATCCCTTCCTATGAGCTTGGCATTGATCTTTAAAAATCTTTTTTGTGTGTCGGCACTTGTTCATTGTGTGTCGGCACTTGTTTCTCTATGCGTCCTAATTGTTTGATTATTTTTAATTACACTTAGATAATTGTGTCCTTTTCTTCAAAGAGTTTTGAATTTTATGGTTGTGTTACTTCCTTCTAACTTCCAATTTCAGCCTTGTTGATTAGTTTAAATATAATTCTTTAGATTTTCCTCTCTTTGGACATTTTTCATATTGTTATTAATTGTGTTCTTTGTATAGGGAGTCTCGTTTCTTTTTCTTTTTTTACTGACAAATAAAAAGAATTTCTTTACTTCTGCAATTTAACTCAGATGGAAAGATTTCAAAGAAGCAAATAACTAGCTTTTAGTGTATGTTGTATTGATTCCTAGGCAATGCAAATTAGTTATGCAGTTGACATGTGAACATAACGTTTGTATCAACTTGCTTGAGCCATTCTTAAATTTAGTCATGGCATAAAACGATAGCACTTATTGCTGAAATATATTTTCAAAAAACAAAAATCTTAATGAATCTTTACATAGTTTAACCTTATTAATACTGCTCTGTTAAGCGTATTTATTCTTGAAGAAAAAAAGCTTATTTGTCAATATCCTTTTCAATTGGATATGTTAAATCCAACAGAATTTTTATGAATTGAATATGCCTGCAGGCAGGGGTGCATTGATACTGGAATGCCATTCTTTTACTACTACTTTTCTGCAGAATTTTTTTACACATAAAATTTGTTCTTATTTAATTTTTGGCCTAATTTTAATTTTAACATTACAGATTTTTTTCTTTATTCCATTTTCTTGTATGACATTTGTCCCCTGTATAATTTTCCCATCTATGACAAAAATTAGCAATTTTTCAGTGAAATTAACACATTTGTTAACCTTTCAAAATAAGATGTATTTTTCATCATAATGTCAAAAAGTTTGCAAATGCAGAAATGAGCCATATTCCTGCTGTCTACTGCAATACAAAGTCAAAGCTTCGGTACTATAAAATTTATGAGTATGCTGCTTTCAGACACAATACTAGAAAGTTCTCTATGTTAATAAAACTTGTGTATGATGATTGGGAAGAGGGGTAGGAATATCCTAATAATTAAAAAAAATATCCAATGTCTTTAGGAAAAATTGTTGGACTTATGAAGATATACTAACTGAAAAATCCTTTATAAAACCTAGAGAGGGAGTGTCAAGTATGCTTGAGTATAACTCTGGTAAACACATAGCTAAGATGTGTCTTTATGACTTAATAATGCTTTGTGATCCTTTTATAGGTGAAGAAGGTAGCCTTCCCCTGCAGGGACTCGACCTCTGAGTGTGACCTCCCAGAGTTCTGTGATGGGATCTCAGAGTTTTGTCCTGCAGATACTTTTCGCCAGAATGGAGAGGAGTGTGGGGATGGAAAGGTGAGTCTTTTGTTTATTTCCCATACTAAGTGTCACTGTGCCTTTTGAATTTGAGGTCATTGCCACACTTCCCTTTAGAACAGGGTTGCCAGATGTCCCGGATTTCAAGGGACAGTCCCGTATTTTTAAAAATTATCCAGCGTCCCGGGTAACTTCATACGGGACGGCTAAAGTCCCGTATTCTAGCTAATAACAATATTGTACAAAACGAAACATTATTTTAAGGGAAAAGAATTAAAAAGAAAAAAAATTGTCAAATAAAGAGCAAAAAGTTTCAAGACGGCTGACGCTATAGTAAACTGTTTGATTCTTACTAAAGCATTGATTGAGTCAGACTTGGATTTACAATCAGTTTCTTCATTTTCAACCGACAGTACCAACGCTAATTTTGAAACAAAGCGGTCAGTATATACTCTATACTTAGAGAGCAAAAGAAAAATTTACTAAAGTCAGGGTGTTTAACTCATAGTTATCACTGCATTTCGCCAATGCTGTTTAGAAATTGATGTCAAAACTATTGTTTTAAAAATGTATTCACATTTTTCTAAATCTACAATTAAGCGGAATGACCTAAAGAAGTTTTTTGAGTTTGCTAATATAGAGTTTAAAGAGCTACTAAAACATATTCCGACACGATGGCTAAGTTTAGCTCCAGCTGTAGATCGACTCATTTAATCTTGGCCTTCTCTCATGAATTATTTTATAAGCGAGGGAGTATCCATCCCTAAGCCCCTCAGAAAATTATTGCTTTCAAGTGAAGAAAGTGCAGCTGAAACATGTGAAACCAGTAAGGTTGCATTAGTTTTCCATTTTTTTAGTAATATGTCCCCCGTTTTTGAAGTTGCCCGCAAAAAACTTCAAAATGAATCTACAACTGCAGCTGATAACTTTATGATATTATGACACATTTGGTAAAACAACTAGATAGCACATTTGAAGATAAGTTTTATATGAATCGTTCGTCACTAAAACCGTAAAACATCTAAACGGTTAAAAAATACAATGTCTGAGTGAAAGATACCAGAAATGTTTTGAAACAGCTCTGAATTACATGAGAAAAAATGGTTTGATTTCACACATAAAAATCCCCTTTTTGTTTTAAGACCAATGGTTTTAATGGATAAAGTAGTTTTCTGACTTGTCAGTTATTGTAGAACAGTTACATACATATATATTGAAAATAAAGTATCAGTAGATGATCTATACGATGAGATTTCAACAATAAAGGAAGTGCTTAATAGCTTAGTTGCACAAAAAGATATGAATGAAAGCGATAAGTGCCATATGATGCATTAAAATTATTTTACTCATTCAGATTTCTCCATTGGCTGGTATGGCATTAAAAAACAAGTTTTGCTGTACGATTAATTGCATTACTATTTCAGATAAAGTAGTCACATTTAACAAAAAAATTTTCCGATTGCACCATTTAACTTATAGTGAACGCAAATAAAAAACTAATTAGCACCTGTTCCTATCAACGTCGATATGTTTACTGAACTTCGTTCTATTGCTTGCTTTATTCTTTCAGTTAGAGTTCCTTCAAAAATGTGCTCACCCATAAACATACTAAGAGAAATCTATGGAAAGCTATTATAACATGGTTGTTTATCACTCCTTAAAAATATATAACCTGTGATTGCCCTCAACCTCAAAAATATCCCACCCCCTTTCACTCCTCGTATCCTGTCCCGTATTTACTGTTCTTAAATCTGGTAACCCTGCTTTAGAACTGTCATGGAACACTAATTTTTCTCCATATAACAGCCCTTCATCCCACCATTATTTTTTGTAGTATTAATTTGATCATGTTTGCATTTTTTCTCAGTGTACTTTGCATTGTTGTTTGTTTAGGAAATAAATAATAAATAAACTCTGTTGTAAATATGTTAAAAGATTGCTGTTTCATCATATAACAATGTTTTAAAATTTGGTAAGTTCTCCTTATGCATGCAACAAAGAGATATATAAATTCTGCATCTGTTACAAAAACCAGAAGTTTTTATTTCATGTACTGGTTGCATCTGTTACAAAGTAAACAAATATAACTTTCTTTATTTCATTTATAAAAGGTAGTATAAAAATATAAATGAATTACTGATATTGTTTATAGATGAGATTTTAAATAATATAAAAGTATATTTGAATTCCAAATTAGTATTATTTATTATGATGTTATCTGTGATATATTAAGCTTTCTAACCCTTATCATAATAGTTACAATTAATTGAAAATATTATTAAAGATAAATGCAAACAATGAAATACTAAAAATTACTCTTTGACAAAGGCATAAACAAAAGTTTTTAATCTAATATTGCCTAAACCCTCATTAAGGTTTAAATCCTTTTTGATTGTGAGATTAACTTGTCAGTCAAGCTAATGTGAAAATTCTTCCATACCAAACAAAGGGATCTATCTGATGACTAAAACCACAAAGCTAAGACAAAGCAAGCACCAATAAATGGCAATATATGACAGAAGGGTAAGATGGAGTGTTGTGTCACGACTAGTTTTTTTCTTTTTTTAAATTTATTTTTTATTATTATTATTTTATTTTAAAGTAAGTATTTCTAGGAAAATAAATTCAAGAACTAACATAATAAATAATGATTTAAATTAAATTTGTTATGTGGCTCTCAAAATTGTAAAAGTATGAAGTAGATATTCGTAATTTTCTCCCTTTCCAGGCATACTGTTATGGAGGCCATTGTCGATCTCATCTGGACCAATGCAAGCTGCTGTGGGGCAGCACAGGAAAGATGTCAGATCTCCGCTGCTATGAACAGAATTTCAAGGGAAATGTAAATGGAAACTGCGGCTTCAACCGTCTCAACAAGACATACAAAGCCTGTAGGAAAGAGTGAGTCCTCATTTCATCCAAGCTTGGGTCCCGAGGGGACCAATCTTTAAGAGGTCCCCCCCCCCATTTGCTTTTGAATATTCCATTTAAGTTCCTTTCTTTTGCTAATGGTTCCCTGCAAAACCAAAAGCTGGATCCTCCCTTGTTTTCCTTAGGTCCTCTTGAACCAATATGCAATAGTTGCTTTATGTGGGTCGTTTTGTATCCTTTATAAATAGCTATTGGTATATGGGCATGTAACAGAATGAAATGTACAGGATGTACTTAAATGGAATATTCAATCTATTTTGTTTAGTGTAAAGTTTAAACCTATCTTAGTTAACATTTCCAATTTATTTGATTAGCATTGATTTTCTCACTTTTTGTTTCCACTCAAATTTAAATGTATTACATTTTAATATTCTTATTGCCTTAAATTAATTAATCTTTTCTTAAATTTTGTTGTATGTATACAGGAACACAAAGGCAGCGCTGCCTTGTCAGTATGCTCGCCGACCCCCCCGCCCCAAGGACTAGACCCCTAGTTTCCCACTAGGCTGACTAAGGCTTCTCATTGTCCTTGTATATCTATAGCAGGAAAGAGATCAGTGTTAAAACATTGCTCACTACTGATAAGTGACAAAAAATGCCACACTATTATGCTGCATCATTCCCACGACAAATCTCTACCTGTAACAGATCTCTGTTAGAGCTTCTCGCTTCTGCTTTATTGCCATATATTCCAATTTTGTTGAACATGTCTCCTGATTTTCTGACTAAAAGTTAAAATTTCCTATCCTGCCGTGGAAGGGAGGATAGGAAATTTTACTAAGCACAAAAATCATATCTGCACTTTTTGTCACAAATGAGTTAGGGTCACCATGTGGTTCTTTGTTCCATATTTCACCTAAATGCAAAGTTTTATGGTCATATGAGGCAGTGAGGACCAAAGGGATAGACAACTTTTAAGATAACGTCCTAGGTAGGCTTTCATTGAATGTTTTTTCTAAATTGCGCTGTACAGCAGCATCTAACAGGACTACTAGTACTATCTCTTGCCGCCCCAAGACAGAGGAGGGGGTTCACCTATCATTTGTACTGGTTATCTCCAAATTTTTAATTTTGCCACTTACATCCCTTTGATTCTCCCTGCCTCATATGTCCATGTGAAATAATGTGTAAAAAGTTCTGAAAATGTTACCTATGAATTAAACACATACCTATGCGCAAAACTTTAAATGGCAATTTCTTCTTTTGAATTCAGCTGCAGATATGACTTTTGCACTTAGTATGGCAGTATTGTTCTTCTTTTCTTTTATATATACATATATAAAATTATTATTTCATTGGTATTTACCAGGGTTCGTCGATAAATATCAGTCAATATATATCACGATATATTTCCGATATTTATTTTGAAAATATCATATTTTGACATTTTTAATATTTATTTTTTCAACTGTGGTACTTTCAATATAAAAAGGATATAAAAGGACAGTAATATTGTTCATTTATTATTAAAAATAACCAAGAAGTGATGTACTATATTTTTATGATGTATTAATACATCAATAATGTAACAAAGTAATATAATATTCCTTTTTAGCCTACTTTCCCAGTAAAAGTCAGAAAAAGAAGAAAAAAGCATGAAAGAAGGCTTAATGCATCTTAAAAATATCGTAAAAAACAAAAAAAAGTCAAAAATAAATAAAATAATTAAATAAATATTGAAAAATTAAAAATTGGAAAGTAGGGTATTGAGATGGGGAAAAATGTCTGTCGGTCTGTCTGTCTGTCTGTCGGTCTGTCTGTCTGTCTGTCTGTCGGTCTGTCTGTCGGTCTGTCTGTCTGTCCCCCCCTAATAACTTTTGAATGAATAGTCCGATTCGAACAAACTTTTTTTTGTTCGAAAGACCTCGGCGAGGACACCTCATTCCCATATTTCACTTTTTGATTTGAACTATTTTTTGTTCAATTTTGAACAGTTCAAAAAAACTTAACATTAGCGCCTACAGGGAAATTCAAAGCGATTCCGAACTGTGAGGCGAATTTGCTTCAAAAAAACTTTGTAGGAAAAAGCTTTTGATAAAAAACTTGTGTATAAGATATCTTTTTGATTTGAACAATTTTCCGTTCAATTTTGAACAGTTCAAATCCCTTAACATTAGCGCCTACGGGGAAACTGAAAGTCAATGTAGATTCCGTACTTGAAGGCGGATTTACTTCAAACAAACTTTGTTGGAAATAGCTCTTGACGACCTACTCCCGACTCCGACTCCGAGAATTTAGGGGGACCTGACACCGACTCTGACTCCTGTTCCCGACAATTAATCGGACTCCGACTCCCCGACTTCGACTCTGACTTCGTAGCTTTGGCAAACATTTATACACGGAGGACAAATGACTGACTCCGATTCTTGGATATTCCACTCCGACTCTTTTATCCCAAAATGAGATTGACTCCGACTCCGACTCCGCTGCTGTGGTTTTAACTGTGAAATAATTATTGTTGATATGATTTGTTTTTATTTTCACGCTAAAGTTTTAATTTAGGTATTTAGTTTTGGTGAATAAACTCGAAAAATATGCGCAGACGATTTTTTTTTTTGACAATGAAAATTATTTCTTTAAGTTGACATTTTATTGTTTTTTTTTTATTTTGGTAAGTGCATTAATTCGTTTAAAAAATTATTTTCGGCAACAGGGGAAAAAGAAACGATTTTTTTAATATGATGTCTTTATTTTAATGAACTTATTATTATTTTTTCGTTTTGAAAGCTGTTAAAAAATTTTTTTAATGGAAAGAAGTGTATTAGCTGCTTTGTTTAAAAGGTGCTGCTTTTTTATTTGTTCGTTTTTTTGAAGAAAAGTAAGGAATATTTTATTCCTAGAAATCGGCTTAAAATATTAAAAAAATATGTTTGAAAAAATTTGCGATTTTAGCTATTTTTGAGAATATTGATCAGGTACTAGAAAGTAGTATGGGTATACGGGAAAGTAGGCTCGTCTAGTTCTAGACGGAACTTCTTGTTTACTTGTATTTTATATTCATAAAATTATTACTAATGTAACAATTTGAATTCATATTAAAAGTGCCCAATTAAATATTAAACATTGCTCAGAAAAAAAGTAAATGTCTTATGATTGTGCATCGACTAATGCATATTATTTATTTCTGATGAATCATATAACTGCAAAAGTAGCTAACAGAAGAAAAATTAGTATTAGAGCTATTGCTAAATTAACTCCATTAAAATTGATAGAAATGTAAACCAAAATATTCAATATAAATAATGAAAGAAACCATAATTTTAAGTCTACATATTGTTATTATAATATAAGAAAATATAGAGTGATTTGAGGATGCATTTAATAATTTGAAGATTTTAGTTTGTGCTAATTGAAAATATTGGATTTATATCAAAATATCCTATATATATATCAAAATATCCGCTATATATATCAAAATGTCGGATATTTCGAAAATAACATGATTTTTTCGAACCCTGATGTTTACTTAAATCTTTATTATTATTGTAATTATTTGCTTTCATTTTTTAATGAGAAGTATAATTTGTATTGTCTGTTTTTCTTATGTAACCAACAAAAAGCAGTTATTAAATGAGTGCAAGGTATAATGTCAACATGTCCTTCTTGATTTTTTGATATTTTATTATTTTAGTTTTTCAATTTTTCAATAGTCTTTCGCCATCCTGTTTTTCCATTGCTTTTATAACTACAAGGGCTCAAATAATTTAGAAGATAAAATGAGATTTAAAATATGTTAAACTTATTTTATATATTTTTATCATAATTTCATTTTATCAGTTCCATAAACTTCAATCAGTAAGTATTAATAGAATCCTGCTTTGTGGTGATTCTTTTTTTTTTCTGCTATATGTAATTTATAATTTTAAAATTGCAAGAAAAAAAAGTTAAATTAATTTATTAATTGTGTTTTGATGCAATTTAATATTTTCAATTACAAATCACTATACAACATCTGCTGCTGTTTTTTGTTTCCTTTTACAATTCCAGAAATATAAAAACACATTCCTCAAAAGAAATTATTTTGTTTAATCTCCTTCTGAACTGGAAACTTCCTATTTTGCGCTGCTCATGATTAGCAATTAAGCTTATATGTTTTTGTTTTTTTTTCTACAGCGACATCTTGTGTGGGATGCTGCATTGTACCCATTTAAATGAGAGACTGGAGTATGGGATGGAGTCTGCGGCCATCCTGGCCCGCTCTTTCATCAATGTGAAGGGCAAAATCTATACCTGCCGATCTGCCATTGTGGACCTGGGGCTCTTTGACTCCGACCCGGGACTTGCCCCCAATGGGGCTAAATGTGGGGATGAGAAGGTAGGACCCAACATTCCATTTGTTTTCATGCAAATACAATTAATATTACCTCATTGATGAAGGCATCCGACTCTGATCAATACCATATTTGGCATTACTGCTAACCCTTGAATCCCATAATTCATTCTCAAACATCCATTTATGAATCTGTTGACTTATTTAAGTGACATACAGTGATTGTTTTTTCTTTCTTTTTATCTAATATGTTATGCGCTTAAATAAAAAATGCAGCAGCATGTAACTTCAAACTCATTTGCTGCATTCGTATCTAAGATTACAATAGTGACCTCCAAAAATAGACCAAAGTCTGAGACTCACTGGACTTGATCAAATCCTGAATGGAGCAACAAAACATTTCTTATTAATTAATCTCCTTTTATTATGAGTTTATTTAGTACTTGACTGTCTGGGAATAGAAAACATCATTAGTCTTTGTTTTCTAAGTTCACTAATGCAATTTTACCCTCTACATTACATTTCTTATTGATATCTTCATTTTTGCCATGTCAACCTGACTGCAAATACTGTTAACCAATAGTAAATGTTAATAAACTTGCATTATAAATATTAAAGTCATAGATTTTCTGACATGAAGTGATACTAGAGGCAAATTGCATTTGGCAATACTGTTGTCTGCCTGGTTTCTGAAAAGACTAGAAGCAATGTAACTTAAAATAATGCTTTTGGGAGGTATAAAACTATTACCAACTTTTGTGAAAAAAATTTCTGAAATCGTGTTAAGGGTGCTCTTTACTGAGAGTCTGAAAGCTTCGGATCCAATGCTAACCTACGGGGAAAGTTGAATGTTATTTTACAAAATTCCTTTGAAGTTTTCGGGTCATTTTTTTTCTGAGTATTTTTCAAGCCTATGTCTGTGTCTTTTAGTTTTTACTTTTTTGATACGTCCATTCTTCGATTTTTTAAAATTCGAGAAAAAATGAATTTCTTCGAAAACGAGGTACTGTTGGACCTTTCGCTCTGTAAAAAATCTGCAAATCGTGCTATCGAAATTTTAAGAACGCCCCAACGTGCAAAATATTTCCAGCTCTCTTTTGAGACTAAGTTTGAAATGATGCGACCATTTCTAAAAAAATATCGGGGTTCCAGCCATCTGAAATATTTTCGAAAAAGCTCAATTCCTCTACTAAGCCACGCCTCCCACCGGTCCCTCCTTTCTTGAGGGGAAAAACCTGGTAAGGTGTATAAGATTTACAGTCATTAGCGCAAAGGACCGTTTCCATTTACTACTCCCCTCTTTTCCAGAGGCATTTTTCAATGAAGGAATGAATGAGTGCTCTTGAAAGTGAATCCACATGCTTGGAAACATCTTCATGATTTGATTTGTGTTTAGAAACGATATAGTTTTTAAAGAGTGCTTCTGAGATAATTCTTGCGAATTCTTGTGCTAAATGACCTCCTGAATCCAAATATAACCACCTTTTTCCATTCACACGTCCCGCTTTTTTTGGAAATGTCGCCCGCAATTTTTTTCAGTTTTTGAGTTTCATAGCCATTATTTTTATTTGGAGGGGAAGGAATCGTTATATTATACATTAATACTTTCCTGAGGTACTAGAGAGGTGCTAAGTTTGTACGCAAGAACATATGGAGGAAATTGGTTAACTCATGGGAGGTATTACCACTTATTATATTTTTGAAATCATCAAAACCCATCCTTTTTCTTGGGGTTTGTTAATATTTTCCCTTATTTTTTGGCATAAAACCAGAGTAAAGGACTCACACCTATAAGCCCTATATCTGAAAAAAAAATTTCACGTTATAAATTTAAAAAAAAGGAAGTATCGCATTTTGCGTAAAGTTGCATCGCAGACCTTCAGTGAAGAACCTTTCCGTGTTACTCAAATTAATTCAGGGATATAATACAAATACAAATACAAATTCAAAAGTGACGACCAGCAACAGGCTCTGGGCCCAGCTAGACTGGTCCTAGTCAATTTACAATCCCCAGTGAAGATCAATGGCCCTCTTAAAACTGTCTACTCCTTTGTTCATTACCACCTCTTCCGGTAAGCTGTTCCAAGGTTCCACTACCCTGCTAAAATAATAATTTTTCCTAATATCCATGTTAGCCTGAGATTTAAATAGCTTAAAACAATGACCCCTTGTCCTGTTTTCAGTGCTAAACTTTAGCCCCGTAACATCTTTCGTTTTAATAAATTTAAACAGCTGAATCATGTCCCCTCGGTCTCTTCTTTGCTCAAGACTGTACATTTTTAGCCTTCTAAGCCTGGAATCATAATCTAAGTGGGAAAGTCCACTTATTAGCCTTGTAGCCCGCCTTTGAACCCTTTCCAATACATTAATGTCTTTCTTAAGATAAGGAGACCAAAACTGAACAGCATACTCCAAATGGGGTCTTACCAAACTTCTATATAAGGGCAGAAGAACTTCTTTAGATTTATTTGAAATAGATCTATTGATAAACCCAAGCATCTTATTGGCTTTGTTGCTAGCAATGCTGCACTGTTGGCTAAACTTTAAATTCTGACTTATTAAGACCCCCAGATCAGTAACTTTGTCTGCCTGACTAATGACTGAACCTTGCAAATAATAACTTGTGCACTTATTTCCATGCCCTAAATGTAGCACTTGACATTTCCCAACATTAACAGCCATACCCCATTTATCAGCCCACTCCGTAATATGATCTAGATCCTCTTGCAGCTGATTTGCTTGTTCTTCATTTTCTACAGTCCCCATAACTTTGACATCATCAGCAAAACAATTCATGTTCCCAGAAATATTTTTGTGAATATCGTTCATAAAGACAATGAACAAAACAGGCCCTAACACTGATCCTTGAGGAACCCCGCTTAAGACCTCACTCCAATTAGAATAATTTCCCCTTACAACTACTCTTTGTTTCCTTCCGGTCAGCCAATTTTTTACCCAAATGAAAGTTTTCCCTCCTATTCCTATATCAGCTAATTTGCTAAGTAGAGCAACATGCAGTACCTTATCGAAAGCTTTTTGAAAATCAATGTAAACAACATCTACAGGCTTCTTATTGTCCAAAGCCATGGTAACTTTGTCATAGAAAGGTATTAAATTAGTTGCACAAGATTTACCTTTCCTGAAACCGTACTGAAAACTAGTCAATAGATTATTAGTCTCTAGAAAATTTACTATCTTAATTTTCATCAATGTTTCAAAAATTTTGCAAACCACCAAAGTTAGACTCACAGGTCTATAATTTCCCGCACTCCCTTTAGACCCTTTCTTGAAGAGCGGTGTAATGTTAGCCAGCTTCCAGTCCTCTGGCACTGTCCCCGAATTATAAGAAGCATTGAAAATGTTTGCGATTACATCTGCTAATTCCTCTGCACATTCAACTAAAATTTTCGGATAAATATTATCTGGCCCCGGAGCCTTAGTCTCTTTAATTTTTTTCAAATGAAGTAAAACGTCATCCCTGGAAAATACAAAGTCCTCAAGCTGTACTATAGCTTGTGTCTTGTTGGTGTTAACTGTTGAGATACAGTTATCGTTAAAAACACTCGAAAAAAAGTTATTAAGAACATTAGCAATATCACTATCGTCCTGAATTAAAATTCCGTGCTCATCAACCAGTGGCCCAATATGACTATTTCGTACTCTCCCCGAATTAGCGTATGCAAAAAACCTCTTGGGATTCCTGTTTATGTTATCTGCCAGTCTTTGCTCCAACTCTCTTTTCTGAATCCGTACCAAATACTTAAATTTACGCCTTGCCTTACAATATTGGAGCCTATCTACCTGTGACCTGTTTCTCTAAACCTATGAAAAGCAGCTTGCTTGTAATTTAGAGCGTCTTTAGTTTCCCTGGAGAACCACATTGGCCAAATTTTAGTGTTGACACCCTTTCTCCTAAAAGGAACATGATCCCTAACCGTATTCGCTAGATTTTCCTTAAACTCTGCCCACTGAAGATTCACATCGCTATTGTCCAATCCAGAAGAAAAAACTGCTTTAATTAAGATTAAAATGATCTTAAGTATGCTTATAATATAGCATTAATGAATATTTCTATTTCTGGGGATGCACTACCCCCATTACTTTTCACTACATCAAGAAGGCATAAACAATGGAGCTGGTGCATCCAAAGAAAGATAAATATGCATATTAATGCTACTTTATAAGCAAATTTAAGGGTGCTTTTCACTGAGAGTCTGAAAGCCTTCGGATCCAATGTTAACCTACGGGGAAAGTTGGATGAAGGTTTTACAAATTCCTTTGAAGTTTTCATGTAAATTTTTTTCCCGAGTATTTTTCAAGCCTCTGTCTGTGTCGTGGACTTTTTGCTTTTCTGAAATATCCATTCTTTGATTGTTTAAAATTCGAGAAAAAATGAATTTTGTTGAAAAAGGTGGTAGGTACTGTTCGACATTTTGCTCCATAAAAAATCTGGCAAATATTTCCAGCACTCTTTTAAGACTTTGTTGGAAATAATGCGACCATTTCTAAAAAAAAAAATTTAAAAAAAAAAGGGGGGGGGGGTTCCAAAGCCGTATTCTAGATACATACTAGATATTTGGAATCTATTTTTGTCTATATTATACTATGTTACTACAAATGTAAATGCATAAAATGCTTTCCACAGCTCAACAAACATTTTTGAAAATAATTTCTTGAGCCAAACTCGTAAAAAATTCTTTATAGGGTATATACACATTGATCATGTAATTCATATTACAGTGAAATCCAGTAACAATGAACTTCAAAATCAGGACTAAAATCTTATTTGGTTGAAACGGGTATTTCGTTATACTGATATTTGTTGTAACAGGATTTCACTGAATTTTTCTTTTGAAAACTTTCTAAGGAGAAAAACGATACATACCTGCATTTCTTTAAAGCATGAATGAGTATAAAAAAATTGTTTTAAAGCAGGGGTGGGTTCCCAGGGTCGTGTAGCGTTTCTTATTCAGTCGAAACATTATTCTTACCACAGTATACTTGGGGGTGGATTAGAGATGAAAACAGTCGGAAAATATACAGAAAATTTCCGAAAAAAACGGGAAAAAAACGTTTTTTCCGAAGGAGTAAATTTCCACTTCGGAAAAATTGAAAAAAAAAATGAATTTTTTCAACTTTTCAGGATTTTAATTAAAATTTTCAGCAAAAAGTGATTAGAAATTTCTCACGCTTAAATTCTGATGTAATTCCCCCCCCCCCCGTTTTATGTTAAAATACTGTCTAACATTAATGCAAGTTGTTGTATGACAATATCATTTGCATATAGATCAAAAAATGTTTAATAATACTTTTTGCAAAAAAACTTATACCAATAACCTTAGTGAACAATTTATTTTCCTTCTTCATACAACATACAAGCATAACTTTAATCACAGAACTATGTTTCTGCTGACTGTGCGAAACAAATGTACAGGGTGCGGCAAAAAAAAAAAAAACGGGCAAGCAATTTTCTATTAAACTTTATTAAAAATAAATAAATTTACAAAACTCAAGAAATAATATTATGAGAAGACCTTTAGCAATCAATAAATTTAATTGGTTTCAAACTGGCAGCCTTTGCAGTAATACAGAGATGCAACTGCTTGTTGAAATTTTCATTCAAGGGTTCTCTGCAAGTCCTTTAATCAATCCTATTCCCTATAAAGCAATTGGTTTAGAGAGTTCAATTTTATGTGTGTTTAGGGTAGACCTTTGACTCCAAAATAGGCCATACAGTGTAATAAATGGGATTGAGGTCGAGCGAGTAGAGCGTCCACTCTAAAGATATCATGTCAAAAACAATGCGCCTTGTACCACTCTTATCCTTTTGGCCATATGAATAGGTGTGGAGTAAAAGGAAAATGTCCAGTCTACAATGCTGAAGTGCTCTTAGGCCCACAGAAGCACAATAACTTCTAAAATGTCCTTCTGGTTCACTTTTTGATTCATTTTACGACCCTCATTCACAAAAAACTAGAGATTTTTTGTTGCTTGTGCTGATTCCATCTCAGACCAAGCCTGACTTCCGATTTTGGCGATATCTAACACTTTCTAAGGTGCTTGGAGTGTCTACAGACAAAATCCTATGGTTCTGGGCGATGCAAGCCGGTTGAACGGTAAATCAGTGAAAGGTATCTCTTTCAGCGTGGACTTGCTGCCCGTTACAAACGTTTCTGGCATCTTTGGAGTCATACGAATGACTGAACTTTTTGGAACTCGTAAAACTTCTGTTTGAGCTGTTTTTTCCTTTAGTCCCACTTATCGGTCACAAATTTCCATCTTATGAACGACTTCTCTTGTGGAAACCCAAGGATTTCATTGAACTCTCTTTTGGATGACCTTACGACTAACTGAAATGTTCACTGTTCGTTTTTGTGCACATTCCCGACTATCATTTCCAAGTCACTTGAAACGGCATGCCGTTTCAAATACTGTTTGTCGAGGGACAACAAACAAACGAACTGTCGTTATACTTGGTTAAACAACTTAAAATAGCAGGTATTTTGCTTAAAATTGTAAGAAAACCGAAAAACAATACATAAACTAGGTAATATATTGTAAATTATTTTTTAAAAAAGTGAGAAACAAAAATAAATTAGGTACTCATTAAAATGAAATTACCTTTCTTCCATTCGATGATACAATTTTTGTCCGATATATATATATATATATATATATATATATATATATATATTTTTTTGCCGCACCCTGTATACTGCCATGCTAAGCAAAAAAGGGGAATTTGCAGTTGTGCTCAAGCTGAGATGGTATTTTAAAGTTTGGCTCTTCCCTATATTTGATTCAGATGTCTTTTTTTCTTTTTTAAGAATTTTTCAAAACAATAGTTCTTGATCAAATGACCCTAAAACATCTTATTTATTAAGTAAAATACGAAACAGAGAACAACTTGGTTATAATAACTCAAATTTGTTCAAAAGTGCTGGTATGACCACTTTTACTACTGTGCTTAGCACGGTCGTATGAATAAACTGAAACTGTAGTTTTGGTTCAGTTTAAGAAACACCAATTTAGTTTTGATTTAGTCTGAGAATGGATTGGAAAAAATCAAAACTCAATAGCTTTCATTTTCAGACAGTAAAGTTACATTGTATTATTTTTCTTTCAAAAAAAAAAAAAAATCAATCATGTTTGAAAGTCGAAAATTTCATTTGATACTTCAAGTTTCAAAGGCAATCTAAAATAGAAAATGTAATTGTTACGATTAGATACACATTACCCAATATTATTGGTTGAATGACGACATGACTTATTTCTGGTGTTTGATCATGAAAGCTCTCAGTTATAGAGCAAAAAGTTTTTTTTTTGTTCTAATTAATCTTACCTTTATATGTATTTCTGTCAAGCAGATGTGTGGATAGCATATATTTCTTAATGGTTAACCCTGTATATGTTCCAAGAAACACAGAGCTATTAAGAAACCCTAATTTTATTCATTAAAAAATCAAATTTTCCATTTTTTGCAATTTTCCCCGAAAAAAAAACGGTAAAAAAACCGGTTTTCTTCCACCATTTCTAAATTTCTGGAAGTTTTACATCTCTAGGGTGGATTGAATCTAACATAGCAGTTTTGTAATGTAGGATCTAACGTAGCTTTCACAATGTTGCCAGGTTAGGTCCACACCTAGCGATACTTCTCTCTTTTCTTTTTCCTTTTTTGAAGGTCAAAAAGCTAAAAATCAAGCTTTTTCTTGCTTTTCAAAAAAAAAAAAAAAAACAATAGAAATCTTTTTTTCTGATTTCATTTCTGTAAGTAATGCCACAAATGTATTAATGTTTTTAATTACTTTTCTTCTGTTATTTTGCTAAACGAGCTCGACTATATGCTTTTGAAATCACTATAAAAAGGCTTCATGCATAGGGGTGGTATAGTAACTCATGTTTACTATTGCATATTATGTCTTTATATATGTATATTAGTAACGAATAAATATTGTAGATTTAATGCAAATGGTTTCACCACTATATTTAAAACGCGACAATTTGAGTCAATATTTGCTCCATAAATCACACATAAATCTTAAGTCTCATAAAAGTAAAAAAAGTAAAATCTGATTCAAAAAATTAATTAAGCACTTAAGTTCAGCTCATAAACTTGTCACGTGCAAATTTTTGCTTGCTTTGCACTGAGAAAGGAGCTATTGTCTCTGAAACATGTTTGCATTTTAAACTTTTACATCTTTTACTTGTGCTTTTAAGACGTTGTTTTTGACTTTTATCTATTTCTTGCACAAAGCTCATGCTTTTTAAAGTGCATATTTTATTTACAATTTACACATTTAAAAATTGAAGATATTTTGGAACACCCGATTTAAAATGGTGTTAAAGCTTCATTGAAACATTATCATTACTTGATATTATTCATAAATGGGGGAAAAATTCAAAAAATAATTAATACCAAACAGAAAAGAAAGAAACATTTAGCATCCAGGTCATGGCTTTCATTTGAATTTTGACGTCTTGAATTTAAATTATGTTTTTCGCAATCACGAATTGTGGTAGGACCCTACTCGTTGGGTTTCTTATTTCTACAAATGGTGCCTATCCGAATCATATTTGTAAAAGTCGTGATTTGAATACAAGACGTCTATATTCAAATGAATTCTAGGGGCTGGATGTTGGACGTTGTTGACTGAATGCTGTTTTTGTCTGAAAAGTATTGTGTAAAATCGAGAGGGTTGGGAATAAGTAAAGTCGATGGCGGGAGACATGAACTTCACTGCCCAGGAGGAGGGACATGCTCGCGAAGACACATGGAACAGATGAGTTTGCATTAAAAGCATAGAAAAATAAAGTCGAAAGAACATCAACTACGGACAAGTGAAAACAATAAGCAACCGTGGTCGCTCAAAAAAAGAATATATTTGGTCTTGGTCAAGCAATAAGAAGGTATTCGCAGACATGTTTCGGAGGCAATAGCCTCTTTCCTGAGCAGGGCCGGATTTAGGGGAGGTCAAGCGGGGTTACTGCCCCGGAGCCTCCACAACAAAGGAGCCTCCACAATAAAATTTTTAGAAAATATCCTAACTTTCACGAATTGAAAATATCGGACATATACATATATATCAAAATATTCGGATATATATCAAAGTATCAGATATTTTCGAAAATATGATGATCTTTTCGAACCCTGATTAGGGGCCTCCACACTTCCAAATCCGGCGCTGTTCCTCATTGCGAAATGAACAAATGGATGGTAGGGTATAGGTCTTCCAACATAGGCACCGCTTCTTATGAACTGGCCAAATTTCTCACTAGATTTTACGCTCTGCCTTAAGTCCATAAGATCAGAGTACCTTTAAGACCTATTGTTTCCAACATAGGCACCGCTTCTTATGGACTGGCCAAATTTCTCACTTCTAGGTTTGCCCCATTGTTGGACTCCAACACACATTCTGTCAAAAATTCTGTTGATTTTGTTAATATTCTTCGTAGGTTCAAACCCAAT
The DNA here is from genome assembly GCF_026930045.1 of Uloborus diversus. Lineage (NCBI taxonomy): Eukaryota > Metazoa > Arthropoda > Arachnida > Araneae > Uloboridae > Uloborus > Uloborus diversus. The sequence continues at coordinate 128,686,211 of NC_072731.1, read as the reverse complement.
AATTTACTTATGGTTTCTTTTGATGTTAAATCTCTTTTTACCAATGTACCTGTTATTGGAGCCTTACGGTGTCTTGAAACAAGACACCGGGAATTCCATCACACCCAACATTCATTTCCAAACTTGTAAATTCGACTGAAATTTGTCATAAACATTCAACCTTTATTTTAGAGAGTACTTTTTACCAACAAACTGACGGCCTTGCTATGTGCAACCCTTTGAGTCCCATCCTCAGTGAAATGTACATAGACTTTTTTCAACGGAAATTGTTTCAGTTATTTGACTTTCCACTCTGGCTTAGATATGTTGATGACACTTTCACCCTCTTAGATTGCACTGTTGATTTTGTTCCGTCTATCATTGATCTAATTAACTCCGTCGATTCTAATATTCAGTTTACTGCTGAGATTGAAAACAATAATTCTTTGCCCTTTTTGGACGTTTTAATCTCGAAGAACAATAAGTTTTCTACTACTGTTTACCGAAAACCATTTGCTGTCTGTCTTCCCCTACACTCTCGTTCATTCCACCCGAAGAAGCAAAAAATGTCTGCTTTTTATACTTTTGTCAACCGAGCCATCTCCATATTTTCTGATCAGACCCTTCTCAATAATGAACTCAATTTTTTGAAAGGCGTGGCTCTGGACAGGGGATATCCTCTTCAAGTCATCGACAGGGCTTTTTGCAAACTTTCAACCCGGAACAAAACCTCCAACATACGTAGTTTTTCTTCTACAAATTTTGTGGTTTTACCGTTTTATCCACACTTTCTTTTTGTATTTCTAGAATTCTCAGTAAATTTGACTTTCGCGTAATTTACAGACCCATAAATAAACTTTCTTTTTCCAAACTGAAGGACCCAATCCAACCACTTGATCAGTGGGGCATATATCACATTCCTTGTCAATGTAATATTGGTTACGTGGGACACACAAGGCGTTCACTTAAATTTCGTTTGAAAGAACATGAAAACCACGTTAAAAAACAGGAACTGAACAAATCTTCAATTGCTAAGCATTGTTGGGACACAGGGCATAATTTTGTTTTTTCGGAGGCCAAGATCATTTGCAGACCTACAACAGTAGGTGAATTAGATTTTCTGGAATCCTTTAACATTCATAAAAACTTAAATAATCTATGCAATGAGTCTTTTGCTGTTCTGCATTTTTCTCCAATCTTATTCGATCTTACATGTTAGAATACGTCATATTTTGCCTCAGCACTCGCTGATAGTTGATTGGTCAATGTTGTTCCGGTTACGCATTTAAAATCTCCTTTGACCTTGATTCATCCATTTGTTCATTTCGCACTGAGGAAGGAGGCTATTGCCTCCGAAACATGTCTGCATTTTTAAAAACTTTTTATCCTTTTTGTGCTTTTAAACGTTGTTCTATTTTTATCTAAGAAGACAATCGTTTTCCTGTTCAATTTATGATAAATTTTCATTTCATTCATCAATTTTTCATGAATATGAAATCTGGGAACGCATAACCAAAAAACAAATTTTTGTTTCAAAAATTACCGCAGACCCTTTGGTACTGACTTTATTTTCTGTTCTGTTCAACCTTTGCGTCGGTACTGTTCAATTGGGGTTTTGGCCGCCAGCTAATTTCTTTGATTGCTCTTCATGACGGGGGTCATTTAGGGGATCCTTTCCCTCTAGAACAATGACAGCTGTGACAGGTCACGTGTTCCTGCCTTACATCAATTACCGTCCACTCCATTGGCCGGTGAAGTGTCAATCACTTGATTGAGGTTCACTCCCGTCATTCAAGGAAGAAAGCCATTTACACCCTAACTTCGATGTTTTCCCTCACTGAAGAGCAGCCTTAACTATCCAGGCAAAGATATTTTTATAAAGAGTAATCATTATTTCTGTGTGAATTAAATGCGTGTAGCTACTTTGAGTGAAACCCAATTAAATTTTTAAGAAACAAGAAACTAAACTTAGTTCAATTCAAGCAGAATCACCCATTCAGCGATAAATCTGTAAATATGAAAAATGTGTCCAATAAAGCAACAACCCTTTGTGTTTATTTCTGTTATCACTTGTCACAAAAATCAGATAAAAGTTTTATCATGGGTTCCATTCATTCCAAGGTCGATGTTACATTCTTTAAAATACTACAGAGCATCTCTGAAGTTCCTAGTTATAAAGTTCTCAAAATCTAGAAAATGCAGTTTGAAATACATTTTAGCAGAGAAGTGAGGTATGGCGAAGTTAAGTATGGCAAGACACTTTAGCGATAACCACTAGTGATGAGACAAAGGTGACAATTAAAATGCACTTATGACTACAAATTCCAAAAAATTACATAAAAACAATAAATTGAGGAGTGAAGTCATGAAGTTTCTGAGATTGAAGTTGAAGTTTCTATTTGAACTGATATTATAACTGATGTGGTTTAACATCATTTTCAATGGTGATCTGATGGGAACAGGTATTTATTGACGATGATATAATTGATGTGTCATTAAAAGCATTGTTGTCTTTTATGAGTCTGAATTTATGTATGCATACTAATTTAAAATCCTATTCAAATGATTAGAGTGATACATATTTGACATTGAGAATCAATGGGATTTTTAAAGTACTTTTAACAGTATAATGACATTAAGCTTTCAATTCATAATCTTCGAAGACAGTCTTAAAATAAATAAATTTAAAAAAAAAAACACTGAAAAGTTAATTGATACTATGTTTCTTTCCTACAAGTTAGAAAAATTAGTCAAAGAATGGTTTAAATGTTCACATAACAAGGACTGCAGTTTTATATAAATCAACATAAATCTAAGCAATAAATTTTTGTAATTTCAGATATGTGTAAACCAGAAATGCGTCACAATTCAGTCCATAAAGGTGACAGAATGTCCACATGAGTGTAACGGCAATGGGGTGAGCTTTTGTATTTTAATAGTTGATATTTATGTGTAATTTTAAGAAAAAGAGAAATATTCCTTGCATGAAAAAGTACTTCTGTGTGATATTGCTTTTATTGTTCTGGTAGTCATAGGCATAATTTAATCCTCAAAAGTGAGAGAAGATGCTGTAAAATCAAATTATGACAATAGCCACGTGTTTTTCTAAATGTTCTGAAATCTGTGTTTTTCTTAATTCCAGTCCAGCCTCTCCCCTCCCCTTTTTTTCTATCTATAAATTGATTCTTTTTAAATATGATATTATTGTTGGATAACATCTTGGGAGTTTTAACTTCCAAGGTCACATTTCTTACCTTTTGTTTGTTAGATAAGATGCCAATTTCAACTGTGGTAACAAAAAAACACCTCTTCTCAGCTACTTTTCTACTAGTAATAATGCTCACGTTTCATTGACTTAAGTGCCACTGCTGTTTATTATCTGAACTTGTGAACCTCAAATTGAACTGCCTAGTGATAGTTGGTTTAAAGTCTTTTCTGCTGACAGTAAAGTGATCCCCCCACCCCCCCTCTGCTACTAAATGCCAGTCAGAGAACAAAGGGAAAAGAAATTCTTAGCAGTCCCTCTTCACCTTCTTTCAACCTAGCTGTAACTGAGAACCAACTAAAAATTAATCAATAAAAGAAACTTTTCTTGTTTTTAACTGTTCAGAAATGTTTAAATTACTACCCAAAAAAAATGCAAAAGCACAGCTAAATTGAAGTCTTGGGTGTACAAAATTTAGTTTTCATTTTTAGAGAAATATAACTAAATAGCTGTTAATTTTATGTCTTTTGTGTGCTTAATTTGTTGTAATCTTGCTAATTTGATAAGCTTTCATTCAAAATTGCTGCTTGTATTTTCTGGTTGAATAGATTGTCATGTGGGAAGAAATACAGTTATCTTTTGCTTAGTTATTGAAAACTGGCTTCAAGGTGCCCTCGACTTTTTTTTTTTTTTTTTTTTTTGAGCCTTGATTTTTGAATTAAACATTATGTTCTTTTCTCTCATCACTTTAAGACTTGTATTTGAAGTTCTTGTCTAGTGTCTTGATAACTCCATTGCTCTTTGCACTAAATTACATGATTTCCTGACAGATGTGCAACAACAAGGGCAACTGCCACTGTGACAAGGGATATGCGCCCCCATACTGCGATTCTCCAGGCCCTGGGGGCAGCTTCGACAGTGGACCAGCTTCTGATCCAGGAGGTGAATTTTTCAAAACCAATTTAATTCATGATTTGTTTATAACCTTAATTTTTCTTTTTTAAACATACACACACATCAATTATTAAATTTAATTTGATGCTTGCTTTTTTTCCTTAAATTTACTTCTACACATGCACAAAAAGTTGTTTATTGTAAAGAAAATGTTCCAGTTGTTATAGCCATTGAGCAAGGATACCACTACATTATTAAAGTTTGAAACTAGTTAGCAATGCTCCATGCATTACAGTCCTTGCCATTTTCCTACTGTACTGCATTACAGATGCTGCTCATGCAGCATTACAAGATGCATGAACATCTGTGTTATTACCAAGACCAGGGCCTTGAATTTCAGGCTGTGTTTATTTGTAATTATAAGTACGCAATATGCACTTGACTCAGTGGTGGATCCACAGGGGGGGACAATTGGGACGATCGCCTCCCTCCCCCAAAAAGGTTTGTAAATTCAAAAAATTTCCGTGAAAAAGTCACCAAACTCTCCCCCCCCCCCCCTTCCAACGCATCTCAAAAAATCTTCTAAAACTGTATTTTAACGGCTTTAATTCCAAAAATTTTCCAGGGGAGAGTCCCTCAACCCCCTCTCTCCAATGTTATCGAAGATCGTCAAAATTTTTGAATTTTTAAAGCTTTAATTTGGAAAAAATCGCCGAAATCAAAAACTTTTTCGAAAATGTCGTTAATGAGTTACATCAGTTACATTTTTATAATTTCAATTCCGAAAATATTCTGGGGGGAGCTCCCGATTTCAAGTCCTTCTCCTAACAACATCAATAAAGACCCACTATCATTACGTTTTTAAAGCTTCAATATTGAAAAGTTGAGGGATAGCTCCTGAACCCATCCCTTCCCTTAACGCTACCAAAGATGACCAACCATCGCATTTCAAGGCTCCAATTTCGAACAATGTCCGATGGAAAGTTTCAAACCCCGTTCCTTTTCCCTACATCATGAAAGATGGCTTAAAACATTTTCAGGACTGCAATTTCAAAAAATTTCCAGAGAGGAACCCCCATGTCCTTCTTTCCTCATCTTTCAACATCATCAAAGATCGTCTAAAACAACATTTCTGGAGCTCCTATATTGAAAAGTCTACGGGGGAAAAGTTTTGAATCACAAGTTTTCTGCTACATCATCAAAGATGGCTTACAATTGCGTTTTTAGGATTTCAATTCCGAAAAATAATTCCGGGTTAAAGCCCCCGAACCCCCTGGTTTTTAGCAGCACTAAAGATATCTAAAATTGCATTTTTTAAGCTGTAATATCAAAAAACGATTTTGGAGGATTCCTGAATCTCATCTTTTCCTTTCAAGAAGAAAAAGAGATAGCAAACAATTTGTGTTTTCGCAAATATACTCTAAATTTCAAAACAATTCCGGAGAGGGACTTCCAAATTTCCCTTTCACATATTAACCATCAAATAGTCTAAACATGCATTCCTGACAAAAAATTTCTGGGGAGAGCCTGCAAACACTCCTACTTATGTGCAAATATTAAACAACTCAATCAAAAAACAAATCCATAACTACCTTCATATTTTATTTAAAATGCAATTTCAGTATTTCATTATGTTTGGTACCTTTCTCTTCATTATGTTGTTTGGTACCTTTCTTTCTGCAACCTTTCTTTTATAAGGAAAAAAGTTGAATTGAGGACCTGAATGGCAACTGAAAAAGCTTCACGAATCCTCAAATGAATCAGAAGTTGAAGGGCTTAATTTTACTAGATAATGCATCCAGAATATAAGTACAATTTTTTTTTTTTTTTTTTTTTTTTCAATTTTTTTTCTTTTTTGTACTCAAAACTTATAACTTTCATTCAAGCTCTTTGAACAATACATTATTCAAAAAAAAAAAAAAAAAAAGAAAACATGCTTCAGCTCTTATTATTATTATTTTTTAAATTTTTTTTAAATAACATATAATAAAATTTAATTTTAATAGTAATTTTTTTTTTCTTTTAAGCAAAATGGCACTTACGTAGAGAAGAAGAGGAGTAGTTTTAATTTCACTTTGAGGAGGGATTCTAATTCTTGGGAGAGCCCTGAAATAATTCCTTTGCAGTTCAGAATAACCTTTAGAAAGTTTTCAGTAATTCACTGAAGTCTAAATATTTCTGCTTTCTGCCTCTAAGGGCTGCAATCCTATTTGTAATTTCAAAACTTGGATTGCTTTAATATGCATTTTCAATCTGAATAAGTGTTCTCCTTTTATAACTAAGTTGATTGTTTTTTAATCTGTTTTTCAGGCTATTTTATTGTGGTGACCATGTATGTCATCTTCCTGGGTCTCTTGCCGCTGATAGTGTTTTCTGGAGCTGCCATTTACTATTATCGCAGCCACCTGAAGACATGGTGGTCCAAGAAGGCACATAAAGCTACTATTAAGTGAGTTGTAATTTCAATTTTGTGTTTACATTGTTGTTTTAATTTTCTCTATTCATTTATCCGGTCTACAAGAATAACGTTCAGTAAATAATATTAATCTGTAAACCATTAACAACTCCACAGCAGAATGTTTTGCTTTGTTCTTCAATGACCTTCAGCTGCATCATTCAACATCCTGCAGATATGTGCACATAGTGCCATTTTGTGATAATGCGTAATAAATATAATGTAGTTTCCTTGGGGGGAGGGGGGCTGTAATACACAGATCGGTAGCAAACTCTTCCCTTACAACATTTGAAAAAAAGAGGGACTGTATCAAAAGCTTTCTATTGTTTATACAGTTTGCTTTAGGGTCATTCCATTTTAAATCAACAAATTTTCAAAAAAGTTGTTGCATCACCATTTTTGATTTTGATGAAAATTTGCATGTGCATTCCTTTCATTTCCTAGACCCCAAAAAAATATATTTTTTATTCTTAAAAAATTCACCGTTTGATATATAGGCCATTTTTGTTGTTGGCAACAGCAAAAATAGGGCATTTTGATGCTTTGTCTTATGGACAATAACTTTTTTTCTATCAAAGCTTTTGAGCTCAAACATAGCTCATTGGAAAGCTAAGAAAAAGATCTTTTCAAATATGATATCAATAAATTTCAGATTAAAAAAATACCAATTTTTTTAAGGTCAAAATTTGCGATGAAAAATTATTTTTTTACCACTTTTGAAAATTAAAAAACAAATGAAGGCTCTAGAATAACCAGCTCTATTTTTTATCATATATTTATATGCATGGCTACTTATTGTATAAAAAAAATGGCTTGTTACTCCGACCCCTTTATGAGATATGCTCCCCCAAAGTTGCAAATTTTCAAAAAAAAAAAAAAAAACAGTTTTCAACGCTAAAAAAATGCATGTGGGGGACTAGATAAAAAAAATTTTATTTGTGGTATTTTAAGTATTTTTACCAGCTTTCTAACAAAATAAAAGTTGCTTTGTTATTCAAAGGTGTTTGGAAGATATAAAGGTCTGAATTTTCAAATAATTTTGCTGAAACAACGCATTTTTTTTTTTTTTTTCACTTTTTAATCTTAGTTTTTTTTATTGAAATTTACCTTGTTCTTTGCTTTAAATGTTTAAAAAAAAGACTTTAAAGTTCAAATACAATACGTCATAACTCTTCAAAAGACAATTTAACATTTTTAACAGTCAGGGACATAAATCTTTCAATGCTATTTTCTTCAGTATTTTGTCTCACAGAGAAGAGTTGATAAATGTTCACTCATCACAGGTGTGATATTGTGACCTCTTCCTTGTGCAGGCCATAGTTCTGATGTAATCAAGATTTTTAAAATGCCTTTCATCTGAACCCAAGTTTGGTCATTATCACTTGATTTTTTAAATGATGTTCCAGGCCCTTTAGGGCCATTAATAAGTTTGGTGCAATAATCATGTATATCTAATGGATTTAAGATTTGATTATTAATTGGGCGCTGTGAACTAGCCTTTCGAACTAGCCTCTTTACTGTTCCACCAATGCCATCGCATGGGCCTTTCCCATGGGACATAGCAAAAAATGCCACTCTGCTTTTATACCTAAGTCCTCTTCATGGTGGCTGAGGTTAATGAAGTTCTTTCTGTTTTTATATTGTGCAGCAGACCCATCTGAAAAGTAGGTTAATTTTGAAACTGAAGGGTGGTTTGCCTTAATTTTTTCAACAAGGATCTTTGCGGTAGTGTTGTGATCCAGGTAATCATTTACAAAGCAAAAACTTCCTGCTTGAACATTTCTATTTTTTGCCAGTATACAACAAAAGGATGAAGTGTGCATTGAACACCTGACTAGTGATAGGTCTGGACCTCGTCTTGGACAACACAAGAAAAATTCTCTGAGAAGTCTCCAAGTACCAAAACTTCTACCTTATCCAAGGGTGCCCATATGGTAGGTGGGGGAGGGGCAAGTAGGGGCTCAACCCATCCACCCCTTAGAAATTAGATCTTCTTTGCTTTTAGTACTTTATTACATTTCTTCTTTTGCCATTAACGAATAAGTTTTTTTTTTAAATGTTAAATTTTATTAACTCTAATCGGTACTGAAATCGGTTTCTACAGGGAAAATATCATGCTAAACCATGAGGAAAATATCTGAACCCACCTCACCCCTTAAAATTTTGCCTATGGGCGCCCATGCCCTTATCCAGTGCGTCTTTTTATGATTTTAAAAACTCTGCTTGCTTACTGGCAATGAAATGGTGGCCCTTCAGGTGTTCCAAATTTTTCACAACACTTAACCAAAAATTCTTGCAAGGGGAGCGCGCATTTCAATAAAAAACTAAGATTAAAAAGTGAAAAAAAATTACGTTGTTTCAGTGCAATTATTTAAAAATTCAGACCCTTATATTTGCCAAACACCTTTGAATAACGAAGCAACTTTTATTTTGTTAGAAAGCTGATAAAAAGTACTTGAAATACCACAAATAAAAAATTTTTTATCTGCCCCCCCCCCCACACATGCATTTTTTTAACGTTGAAAACTGAATTTTTTTGAAAATGTGCAACTTTGGGGGAGCATATCTCATAAAGGGGGTGAAGTAACAAGCCAATTTTTTTTTTTTTACAATAAGTAGCCATGCATATAAATATATGATGAAAAATAGGGTTGGTTATTCTAAACCCTTCATGGGTTTTTTAATTTTCAAAAGTAGTAAAAAAATAGTTTTTCATCGCAAACTTTGACCTTGAAAAAAATTGTACTTTTTTTAACTCTGAAATTTATTGATATCATATATAAAAAGATCTTTTTCTTAACTTTCCAATGAGCTATGTTTGAGCTCAAAAGCTTTGATAGAAAAAAAGTTGTTGTCCATAAGACAAAGCAACAAAATGCCCTATTTTTGCTGTTGCCAACAACAAAAATGACCTATATATCAAAGGGTAAATTTTTTAAAAATAAAATAATTATTTTTTTGAGGTCTAAAAAATAAAAGGAATGCACATGCAAATTTACATCAAGATCAAAAATGGTGATGCGCACCCCATTTGTTGATTTAAAATGGAATGACCCTTTACCAAAACATAGCCAAACAATATTCTTATTCGCAAAAATAATTTATTTCTTATGTATCTTTCTGTTTAATATTCTTGTAAAAAAAAGGAGAAATGCTCATCTTCCAGAATAAAGGAGATGGGCACTACTACTCCAGCCATTTATTTTGAGTGTCATACAGAATTTTCACTCCAAAGTTTAGTGTAAACAAAAAAATTTCACTGCTCATTGTACTGTTTCAATTTTTAACTGACTGAATGTATGCTTTACTAAATGTCTGCTAGGCAGTGATCTCAGCATTTGTGTTGCAATCATTCAAACGCAAAAAATAAACACCTTGAAGTGTAATGTCATGTATAAATTTCAACAATAGAACAACATTACAGTTGATATCCGCTTAGAAAATAACATTTTATCCGAGTTTTTATGTTTTGGGATTCCTTGCATAAAATTGAGTGAAGTTGCTAATCTCAGGTTCCTTCATCCCCAGGTCCAGAACAGCGACAACCACACAGAGGAAAGTCCAGCCGCCAACCAAGTTCAATTTTGATCGAAACAGCCTGCGTAACCTGGAAATATCGGCTCCGATCCAGATCCCGCCTCCCGCCACCTTCGGGCCCGGCACGACGCAGATGCCCGGCCTGCCTCAGCAGGTGATCCAGAATGGACCGGAGCGATACGGCCATTCCCACTTCTTGCCGTCGAATGAGGCTGCCCAAGACAAAGAGAAAGTGCTTCCCGTGAGGCCGGCTCCCCCCAGGCCCGATGCTGCCCCTAAAAGAACGCCCTCCTGGAATGTGCCCAATTCCGTTTCCAACGTCAGCAGGACGGCCAGTCTCAGGAGCCCGTGCGACGCGAGGCCCTTCGGAACGATGACCTTCAGGCCCAACTGCCCGCCCCCCAGGCCTCCCCCTCCGAAGATGGGGGCCGAGTACGAAGATGTTCCGCACATCGACGATCCGGGTAGACCCTCCACTCCTGGTTCGGGCTTCTACGACGACTGCCAGACGCTGGATTTCAGCGACACCCCCCTGGCCTTCGTTCATTCGCCCGACGAACCCCCCACGAGCAGGGGGGTGGTTGCTCCACACAAACAGACACCTGTGATTCAAAAACAGACAATCCAAAAACAGTCTGTGAACTCAAATAAAAGTCAGAGTACGGCGAAATCCAAAGTGCTGCCTCGAGCTCCCAGGACAGCAGAAAGCTCTCTCGTGGCATCACTGGCTCAGAGGTTCGAGCAGCGAGAAAGCCCCGCCATAGATAACTCGAGTGCTTCGAGGCCCCCCTTCAAATCTAGGCCGCTGCCTTCGAGACCCGATGACCCTCGGGTGTAATTTATTTTGTGTTTGTGCCTGCAAATGTCTAAATCTGTATAATTTAAGAAAGCAGAATCTGGAGCCATTTCGTTTGCAGATTTGCTTCCGGCGGCACTTCGGAACACATTCGTTATGAAGTGATACAGCAATTCCGATGACTGATAGCATCAGCAGAGGCTCTTGAATTTGTGTTGCAAAAATATTTTAGAAATTATTAATACCAAGAGTCGGGAATCGATAAAAGTTTGTTTTGATGTGCTTTCTGAAGCAAAAAACTTTTGATACATATGCTGTAACGCCTTGGTTTCAAGATTATTCCTAGCATTACCCTGGTAATGTATGATACTACTTAAGGATTTAAAAAATGGGCTGATTTTTAAGTACACAAATGCAATAGATTGCTCTTTGATCCAAAAAATTCTACTAGCTAAGATGAAAAACATAAAGGTGGTAGATTTTTATTATTTCATGCAAAAAACTAGTTTTTAGTGTGCATGAAGACAAAATGCATTGGGTTTCGATCCTTACAGCATTGAATCAAATTGGAATCAAACTTTTGTTGATAAAATTTTAACGTTTTTTAAAAGGTAATTTTATGGTTTATGTGGATAGTTGATATGAAATGACACAAATGGAACTTATTGTATGATGCTGGCAATCTTGAATATAATCAAAAGCCTAACCAACAAAACATTTTATATTTAACCAGTGTTGTAGCTCGAAAAAAATATTTTGGGGACACACTTTTTTATAGAGTAAATGACATGGTTGATGAAAATTTGCATTTAAAAAAAAAATAATAAGTCAATTATTTTAATGAATGATGGGTCTCCTCCCCAACTGCATCGCTGACAATAGCCTCTACTTGTTGTGATCTCAATAGGACTTAAGCATTTTAATAGTATTGAGGAATATATAACGATAAACCACAGAAACTGATAAATTAATAAGACAATGAATAACTTTTATTTCAGGAAAAAAAAACTAGGAAACTGCTTTTATACCTTCTTTAAATTATACTTGTAAGTAATTTAAGCATGAACACAAAAAGCTTTCAGAATTGTTAAGTATCCTAAGTCTATTTTCATATTTCTTTCAACAGTTATTCATGCTTATATCGTTTCAGAAAGCTCGCAAAGTTGGGGTTTAAACTTTATTTAGAAACTTGAAACTATACCTTCAGTTTTGTATTCTCAAATGTATTCCCCCTCCCCATCAATGAAAGTTCTTTTATACCCCAGTGCCAAATGAATCAAATTAACAAACAAGCAAAATTTGCAACTTTTTAGCAATGAAATACCTGGTAAAAGTAAGCATTTGCTGCAACTTTTTGTTTTACCTCATAAATATAAGAGGCTATTTAAAGACATCAAGGGACCCTCCCTTGATAATTAACAACATTCTACTGTATGTAATGAATCATAATTGCCAAAAGGATGGTCTATTTGAGACTTCTCAAAATCATCTTAAGGGTAGTCAGTACCCTGTATACCGTCAATGTTAATTTGCACTGGTTCATGTACCTTTTTCTGAAAATCTATTAAAGATACAAGTATGAATTTTTTTCTGTACCTCAAGTAGACTCTGTTCTCTATACTGAAGTAAAATTTTACAGAAAGAAAGCTTAGTTTTTTTGTAAAAAATTCTAATGTGTAAGTCACTGTATTTGTTTCAAAAAATACAATTTTGCCACACAAAATCAGCTCTTTAAAAAAATAATTTTCGAATATGAGAAAAAGTTTACTTCAGTATATGCAGTTAGATGTACGGAATAGGTGGTAAAAATTTCAAAGCCTAACACAATTTAGTTTCTGAGAAAAAGGAACATTTAGTTTAAAAAATACCATTTCGAGATATTGCAATTTAAAGGGGAAAATCATACCTCATCAAAATAGGTTTTACATTTTTTAAAGCTTATTTTAACTTCTAATATGAGCACGTTCAAGATGTTTGTATCGTTAAAAAGGTATTGAAATGGAGTTTCAAAATATATAAAAATCAAAAAATCGAATTTTTGAAAGTATTTAGGGTACTGACTATCCTTAAAATTTATTTTATTGCATTTTGTTCTTTCTTGAATGATTTCAATGTTTATTTCATTTTTTGCACCCAAAATTTTTGAAATCTGCAAAAACAAGGATTATTTGATTTCCGTATTTTATTTCATTTTAGTTAGTATTTTACTCCGGGGGTTTGTTCCATTGACAATTTACCCTATAAAAAAAAGGTGGGAAACAAAAATTTGCAGCTATTTCCCGTTGAAAACTATATTTAATTTAAAGCATGCAATTTTTGTGTTATTTTGCGGCTTTTTGTACTACATGGTTTGTTACTATTCTTCAAAATATCCTCAGTGACTGATGTATGAACTGTTTACAAGTCAAATATGGTGCCTTCATTCCTTCATATTCAGGAAAAGGATATTAACTGCTTAAAAATTAATTGTTTTTAACTAATTATTTTAGGCTTGATACTTCCATGTTTTTTTATAAAAATATATTATTTATTTATTTGTTTTTTTTTTGTACAAAAAAAAATGAATTCAAGATTACAAAGTTCTTATTTTTAAGAAAACTGATTTTATATCTTAATTTTTTAGAATTTATTTCAAGCATTAGTTTTCTGAAATAAGATGCAACTATATGTATTTGTTAATTATATTGAGAACAGTAAAAACTGCTAGATGAGTTCAATGTCTCGAAGATACAAGTGATTCAAAATACTACATTAGATATTTGGAAACTAGATTTTTCAATACTAAATAGTCTATCAGATAACTATTGCTAAATATTATTTTTTATAAAATGATTAACTTAACATGGAGGAAAAGGGACAGATGTTTTTATTTTTCTTTTCTTTTTTTAATGCAACTTCTGGTTTTTGTAAGCTGCCTTAGTCACTCAACTTATTGCAGGAACCAATTCAGAAACTGTAGTCTATTAATTTTATTTTATTTATTTTATTTATTATTAAGAATTCTTGTGCTTACAAATCACATCTATCAGATCATAAAATAAGATTTTTCACAAAAAAAGAAACACGAACCTGCTGCTGTCTTATGATGACAAGGACTTGGTTTTAAAATAGGTTTTGTACTCCTTTTCGTAATTTTTATTTTAGGAGTAATAATTTTACACAATAAGATGAATTGTAATTGAAATTAAAGATCCAATCATTTTGTTGATTAACAATATCTATATATAAAAAAAACTTGAACTCATAGAAAGTTAACTGCTGTTATGGAACTCTTATTTTTGAAACTAAGTAAGATAGTCTGTCAGACCCATAGAACCATCTCAATTTGTGAATCATTTAACAATTTCTAAAACAAACTTGAAAAATTCTGCATTAAGTTTCAAATTTATATGAACATTTGTTATTATTATTTTTTTATTTTTTTGAATTAGTGAACTTGTATAGCTATGCTTTTGTACTGTACTTGAAATCGAAATAGATTTTCACAACAGGCGTGGTCCTAAATATGTGCTTTCCCCCTCCATTTCTTCCTATTTCATTTAGTTTTGTTATTTAAACAAAAAGAAAAATGTTATTTAAAATTAGGTTTGGGGTAATTAATTTATGGTATTACGATTCCTAGAAATCTAAATTATTTTTTCAAGTCGGTTCCTATGTTTGTTTAATCATATCAAATCAAGTTTACTCTGAAAATTTTTCAAGTATGCATGCAAAAGTGTATGAAAATATTTGAATATGCTAAATGTTCAATTGTTCAAATGACATTCATTGCTGCTATTGTGATATTTCATGCTTACATCAAAGCGGCTATTACATTGTACTGTTGCGTTCTAGTCAGTTAAGAATGCTCACTTGTATACATATGCAAATGATGGAAGTTTGCATACCTTGAAATGATTTGTGTCGGCAGTGGTCTCCTTATTCCATGGCCTTCTGGGACGAGAAATTCGATTTGAAATTAATCTATGTTACAAAGTTGTTTCATTTTATCGCAACTAGGTAAAACAAAACATCGATTTTTATATGCTTTACCAAGTTGACTTATTTTCTTAGGCCAGGTCATTTTAAAGGACATAACATTGTTCTAAAATGCCGAGAACTAGGTAATTGTAACGTATTGCAATTCGACAATCAGTAATTCTTTTTTGTAAATTTATTAAAATGGTCTTTCTTTTTCCCCTCCAAAAAACTTTCACTATCTCTCTGTTGCAGCAAAAGACTTAACTCTCACCCTACTAAATATATCAATAACCAAACAATTTACAAGTAAATTTAAGCAAATTCCTCAATTTTACATTTGAAAAAAACTCAGCTGTACTTCCAGCATTCAAGAATTATGAGAGGAAAATTAAATATACTCAAGTCCAAGTAATACTTTTTCTTATGAGGTGTGGATACAGAGTGCAAGGTTGTTAAAAAATGGATTAGGGACACCAAATTTATGATGTTGCAACCATGAACACACTTGAAGCTTTTGATCTAGTATGCAACCTTTTGGAAAGAATGAAATGTAGAAGAAAGTGTAATACTAGATTCTGGAAGCTACTGTTCCCAGTCACATGATTGCATTTACCTGTAAAGTATTGGAAGGAAACAGGTTTGTTTGACTCTCTCCCTCATAAATTTCATGCAGAATGTGTCAAACATTGGTTAACCACCTGAATTTGGGATCTTAACCTCATTGTTTCCTAACCAAAATATTGAGCTTGCTCCCTTCAGGTACTAATCCTTTCTATGAGTATGTGACCAGGTATTGAACATTAGCAAAGCTGCCTCCCCCCCCCCAATCAACACCCTTCATATCTTTAATTACAAACCTTCTTTTTCTTATTTTAATATAGTCAATTAAAACTTTCACTGAATTTTTCACTGACATCTCAAAATTTTCTTACAGTACATGTATATTTTAGTTGTTTATTGTTTTTTAATCGTTCAAAGTTGATCTTTTATAAGATTGTTAGTTTTTTATTCAAAATTTTTTAAGCTTTGCACTGACCTTATCTACAGCCCTATACTCACGTTTTAATTCCTTTTCATGACCTTTAAGCTCTTGACAATTGATAGATTCAATATAGCCTACTATAAAAAAAACCAATGGTATCAACGACCAAAATGGGTTTCTCTTCCTTATTTGAATGAATCATCGAAATATTATTTCATCCTGTTTCAGTTTCAGTGTTGTTCATCCTTTCCCAGAAGGTCATGCTTTACTATAACCATGTAAAGTGCAATTACTTGTTGCCATTCTGTGTTTCATAATTTATGTTTCTCGTGTATAGCGCTGGTCGTCAAAGCTATGGTTAAGGTGTGAAGATATTGATAATGAGAGCATTGTATCCTTGCTGTGGGGTATGTAGTGGATTACCCGAATGTACTTTGGGTATCACTTAATCGTTTTGCAATGTTTTCTTCAATTTGTAAACGTGTTCTTTTTTGTCAGATATAAATTTTATAATAAAATTGTTCCAAAAAGTGATATGAATCTATTTGTATCTTATCGTTGTACCAAAACCTTTTAAAACCTCGGACTATTAAAGTTTTAATTGTAAATTGGACGCTTTTTCATAACACTGATAAACAAAGATTTTGTTACCTGAAACATTTATAGTGTTTCTAGGGTAATTTTTGACACTGATTTCAAATATCCAATCAGAATTTTTCCTTCACCCCCAGTTTTTGTGTAGTCATAGGTTTTCAAATGATTTTTTCCCGTGTTTTCCTATATAACGTAATGATAAAAACTCATAATTAACAATTAAAATCTTGTCATAAAGACAAGAAATGTGGAGATAGGTAGTCAGGTTTGCTGATACTACTGCAGTAGTAACATGGTGGTCAGTCTTAATGACACCCATTTTCGTGACATACGCTACCAGAATTGAATCATTTTCTGTGTTTTTATATTTGAATGCAAACATAAAGAACTTATAGATTTTAATGCTAAAGAAAATGCTTTAGTATACTGTAATAGTGTTGACTCTATAATGGATATCTTATTTAAATGTTAAACAGATGAGACTTGGTATTAACTTCTTCAAAACTAGTTTAAAAGCTATACTATTGATTGAAGCCAGGACCGCCAAGAGCTCAACCGGGCCCCGGGGCACAATACTGACTTGCGGGCCCCCCTGCAACCATTAAAAAAAACTCACTCTTTATTTACATTTCCTTAGTTGCATTTTCTATACTTTGACATCTGCTTCATAGTAATCCTAGGCGTCATACCACAAGTCATTGTATAGTGCAGAAACAGTATCGTATTTGGTAGTTTTTCTTTGTAAAAAATTAAAAAAAGCTGGTTAAATTAAAAAAAAAAAAAGTGTTAAACAAAAATTTTGGACCCTTTCAAAATTCTCGAATTAACTCAATTTTTTTGCTTGAGGGTGGGGGGACTCGCATTACAAGCATCGCGCAAGCAAATTCAGAGAATTGCATTAAGCGGGGAAAGAGAAATAATCATATGAACCTACAGTTATAAGTATAACACACGAATACTGGTAATGTTAGGAGTAGAAGAGGTTCAGGGACATTTATAAAAGGTTAAAGTTTGTTGACTCAGCTTTTGAAACTTCTTGAAATAGAGTTCTTAAAAAAAGTTTCGGATGATTTTTAACGGGAGGGGGGAGAGCGAAAGAGAATAATTGGGGATGCTCTCTAATTTTTCAAGAATGGAAATGAAGTATCCTAAAAATGCTCAGTTGCAGTTGGAAACAAACGAGGTTCGGGCAACCTTTCTGTAGAAAAATTTTGATTTTGAAGTCCTAAAAACGGGATTATAAGCCCGCTTTGTAAGCGTTAGGAAAAGCATTTGGATTCGGAACCTCTCCGCAAGAATTTTTTCGGAATTGAAAATCCAAAAACAAAATTTTAGACGAGTTTTTATGATGTGGAGGGAGAGAGGATTTGGGGTAGAAGTTTTTATCTTTGATGACAAGGCAAAATGTTTGAAGGACCTTCACCTCGAGTTTTTTTTTTTTTTTTTTTTTTTAATTTAAGTCCTAAAAATGAAATTTTATACGACCTTTAATTATGTGAAGAGGACAGTTGATACTCCTGTGAAATTTTTCGATTTTGAAAAACTAAAAACCTATTTCTTAGCTATTTTTGATGAAGTTATGAGAGGAGATTGGGTTCAGGACTCTTTGTGGAATATTCCCAAAATTAAGTCCTAAAAACTCAATTGCAAGGGTTCCATTTTGGGCAAAATCATTTTGTTGATAGGTACAAGCGCCCTCGGAGATTGATTTTCTTCTGCTACGTCATCAAAGGTGGTTTATAATTGTGTTTTTAGGACATAATTCAGAAATTTTTTCCAGGGGAAAGTCCTCGAACCCCCTGGTTTTTAGCATCGCTAAGAGATATCTAAAATTGCGTTTTTGAAGCTTTAATATCAAAAAACGACTGGGGAAAGTTCCTGAATCTCATCCTTTCCCTACAAGAATCCAAAGGTAGCAAGCAAACAATTGTGTTTTCGAAAATATACCCTTAAACTTCAAAAAAATCCGCAGATGGACCTCCAAGCCTTCCTTCCTCTTATTAACCACCATATAGTTTAAAAATGCGTTCCTAACAAAAATTTCCGGAGGAGAGCCTGCAAGCACTCCTACTTATGCGCGAGTATTAAACAACTCAGCCAACAAGCAAATCCATAACTATCTTTAAATTTTATTAACAAATGCAATTTTTGTATTTCATTATGTTCGGTATGAAAACTGATAAAAAGAGATGTATGTCATCTTGATACATCGACCTATCTTGTATAGGGGAAAAAATGCAATGGAATGCCTAAATGGCTACTGAAAATACTTCACAAGTCCTCAAAAGAATCAAAAGTTGAAGAGTTTAATAATTTTAGGTAATAAACCCAGAATATTAGTAGAAATTCTTTTTTTTTTTTTTTTTTTTTCTTGGCTCTCGAAACAGTTATAACTTTCGTTCAAACTTTTTGAACATATTCATTATTCAAAAAAAAAAAAAAAAATCCTTCAGTTCCTAAACTTTTTTAAATTTTTTTTTCGTTAGTCACCCCTCCCCCCTATTGCGTTATTCAATCGCCCCTCCCAACTGGGCGGTCTGGATCTGCCATAAAAATTTACGATGAACTTTAATTCAGTTTGAAAAGAAACCGAAATATTTAAAAGATTAAATCCATGTGGAAACGCTGTCCCTCCCCCCTCTCCCTGCCTTTCCTTGCTTCAATTAGTGAATGATGAAAACATTGTCCATATTGATGTATGGAATTTGGTTCAGTGTGCCGTAAAGTAAAAAAGGTTGAGAAGCACTGCCTTATAGAAGACAAAAAAGCCATTAGTAACAGCTCATCCAGTTTGAGTGAGGTAGCGTAATAGGATTACGTGACGGTAGATTTTCTTTTCGTGACATTGCACAAAGACTTGGTTGGAAAGTATCCACTGTGCATGATGGGTCAAGGGATAGTACTGAAGAAGACTGATTTCTGGGCGGCCACAGGGCACTACTGAGAGGAAAGACTGCTGTACTACGTCCGCAGCAGATATTCAATCTGCAGTTTGCTGTGTCACTGTGGTACCACAGTGACACAGCAAACTGTTTGAAATCAGTTACTTCACGGACAGCTTTGAGCCAGGCACTCTGTAGAGTATATTCCACAGGTTGCAAGCAATTGCAATTTGCGACGATAGTGGAGTCTAATCAGAACTCGTAGGAGGATGGAGGAGAGATCTGTTGGGTTTTCTGATGAAAGCAGGTTTGGCCTTGGTGCCAGTGATGGTCATGTCATGGCTGGGAGTAAGAATGTGTCATTCATTAACGAACGGGTCAAAAAGGACGGATTCGTTCGCTCACGTTAAAAAATGAACAACCATTCTTTTGAATGGTGAGCAGTTTGGAACTTTTTTCGCTATACATGGTCTAGTGGTGGTCTACATGAACTTTCCAGTTCTGTAGCTGGAAAATATTTTTTCAAGGAACACACCTCTATTTTTTTGGTAGATGTCATGGTTGACAAATATTTGTTTTGGGGTCAAAAAAGGTCAGTTTTGACAACTGACCTTATTTTAACTAATTCTATCTTATTTATATTTTAAAAGCAGACGTTTACTATTAACAAAAAACTTTGTTTTGAAACTAGTTTACAGTAAATTGTCTGTAACAACGTTAATTCTTTTTCAATTAATGTCACCTTGTCTTTCTTCTAATAGTGTTCTGAATTACTTAAAAGAACATTGGTTATGTAATTACTTCAAAATTTGCTTTAAAATATATCTTAAACATATAGAAATGCTTTCGCATTGTTTACTTGATAACTTGCGATGTGTTCCAAAACCTGCGGTATGCTCCCACCACTAACGAAGAAGCAACTTAATTGTGCTATCTGAACATTCAACATCTGACCCCAAATAAAATATTTTTGATTAATTTTTCATTGGTATATTTTCTTACTTTGAGATAATTTGTTATTTTTCCTTTTAAAAAAATATTTCTGATTTCATAAGATATTTCGAATGTACGCAAGTATGTCGTGCAAAGAGACCAGCTGCAATTTTTAAAATGGTCGTTCAAATGAACAAACTGAATGGATGGATCAAAAGAATGAACAATCCTCTAATGAACGACATTGCCCACCTCTAGTTAGGAGGAGACCAGGGGACCGCCTGCAACAAAACTATCTGCGGCCTAGACACAGTGTACCTACACCTGGAGTCATGGTCTAGGGAGCAATTTCCTTTGACAGCAGAAGCACTCTTGTGGTTATCCCTAACACACTGACTGCAAACTTGTACGTCAGTCTGGTAATTCAATCAGTACTGCTACTCATGAACAGCATTAAAAAGTGAGTTTTCCAACAGGATAACCCTTGCCCCCACACCACTACCAGAACATGCTCATACTGCCAGTATGTGCTCTACAGGGTATTAACATGTTTCTTTGGCCTGCAGGATCTAAATGATTTTTAAATGTCAACACAGTGCAAAAATAATTTTAAAAAATGTCATATGAGGCAGTGAGAAGTAAAGGGATGCAAAAGGACTATTTTAAGTTTCGAGTAAATCGCGTTTAAAGATCAGATCCTAGGTAGGCTTTCATTGAAATTTTTTTCTAAATCATGCTGTACAACAGCACCTACCAGGGCTACTAGTAGAATCTCTTGCCTCAAGACAGAGGAGAGGTTCACCTACCATTTGTACTGGTTATCTTCAAACTGTTCGAAAATATTTCAGTGTACGATGACTTTTGTGGTCTCTTGTCTTTTCGTTTTTTGACCCATTTAAAAAAGAAAGTCAATGTTTGGGAAAACTACAAGATTTTTTGCAGAATGACATTAAGATGAAAAAATATTAGATTTCATACTAGAGTGTTATTTTGGTTTTACTACAAAATTTTGAAGTGTACCCAGGGCCGTCCGAGGAGCTTACGGCGCCCAGGGCGAATGTTTCCTGGCGCTCCCCCCCCCCTAAACACACAGAAAAAGCAAGTTAGCTATAACATCAATGCATCATAAGTGTGAACGCATCATACTTGCATTTTTTAAATATTAATGAACAAAAGAATCAGAGAACTATTGATAATACAAATTATAACACAAGCAATGGATCTGTTTCTGATATTTATTCACAAATACCCCAAAAACTTTTCAAAAAATGGAAAGGTTAAAAATTTGAATATTTATCTCGCAAAATGTTACCTTACAAGATAAACATGCTTGACGAGGTAGCAATATTCCCAGCAAAAACAAAATTACACACGCAAAAACTTAACGACCCTCCCAATTCCTGATTTATCTCAAAAGCAAAGCAAAGAATGAAAATTGATAATTATTTTAAAAGCCTTGCTTAAAATAATTACAAACGTTATTTGTTAACAAACATAGGATGGTAACAGTTAAAAAGTTTAAATCATCGTGATTTTCTTGTAGTTTTCCAACAATTAAAATCACGCGAATTACGCAGACGACAGTTTATAACGATTTATCTTTCTTATTGTTGTAATTATAAAGCTATTTTTATTCACACAAAAAAAAAAAAAAAAAATCAGCCCCCTATAGAGCGATTTGCGCCAAAACTGAACCAACGTCTGTTTACATATGGACTGACATTTATTCCAAATTTCATCCAGAAAGTAGCATGAGTTTTGAGATATAGCACTCACAATGGAAAACAGAGTGTTCGACTGCGCCACCCCCTTTTAAGCTATTGACGCCAAAATAGAATCGGCTCATATACTCTAAGGGCTACTTGTCGGTAAATTTTTGTTTGATTCCGTTCATTGTTTCTTGATATACAGCAGTCACAACTGACGACAAAAAACGTTCTATAGCTCAACCCCCGTTTCAGCTATTGATACCAAAATTAAATCAGCACCTGTACCTGTTAGGGGCAACCATATGGACCAAATTTTGTTTGATTCCGCCTTTTACTTCTTCAGGAATAGCAGGCAAGCATAACTCAAAAAATGCCCCATTGCTCCACCCCCTTTGGAGGAATTCGCTCCAAAAACCAATGGGCACAAGTTCACATATGGGCACATATGTGTACCAAATTTCGTTCAATTTCATGCGGTAGTTTTTGCTGTAGAGCGGCCACAAAAAAACTGGTCACACACACACACAGAGACATTTTCCAAAAATAGTCGAAATGGACTAAGCACACCTCGAAAGGTTTAAATCCGTCAAAATTCGAAAATTTGCACGAATCTAATACTTTTTTCTATATATTAGATATAGAAGAAAGTAACAAACAATTAACTGAATTAGTTACTTATATTGATCAAATTAAGAACACGAATAAATAATTTGCAGATTATAAATAGAAAATGTGTATTTCGAAATTAATTACATCAAAATTAAATTTCGATCTGGACTCAATTTACTTGTCCCAACTTAACATCAGCTTTCATAATGTTAAAAACAAAGATGTCATTTTTTCAACGACCACAAAGACCAACTGGCCCAATTCAAATCAACAATGAAGGACTGCCTTCATGTCAATTTTTGCATCATATTTTTATAGGTTCCTGTTGTACGTAGCTGTTCATGGTTGCCCCGTTGCGAAGGAAAGATGCGGCTTGATAGCGCCATTGAAATTTTTAGAAGTGTTTTCAAGTAAGACTTCGCTTCGTTACGTGGTGTTTCAAAGCATTTGAGAGGGAATGGGCGCCCCATCACCCCATATTTGTAATGAATTTACTAAACAAAAATATATTGCCAAATTTGTCCTTTTACTCAGGGCTGGATTTGGAAGTGTGGAAGCCCCTAACCAGGATTCGAAAAGATCATCATATTTTCGAAAATACCCGATACTTTGATATATATCTGAATATTTCAATATATATGTACATATCCGATATTTTCGACCCGTGAAAGTTAGGATACTTTAAAAATTTTATTGTTGGAGCCCCGGGGCAGTAGCCCCGCCTGCCCTCCCCTAAATCCGGCCCTGCTTTTATTTCTAATTTTCAAGCCAGAAGGTAAGCCATCAGTACCAAACCATCACAAACTGAATGATTTTTGGAACTAGCTCCCAATAAATCAAAATGATCATCCACATTAATTTGTGAAGAAAAAAAATATATGTCAATGCATTACTTAGGTTGTAATTTCAATGTAGAATGTATATTTTTTACTCCTTATTTCGAATGTGTATAAGGTTTTAATTCTTGAAAAAGAATAAAATAGCAACGACTGAATTACCGAAAATAATAATTCAGGGCCAGATTATGGTAAGGGCACATGGGGGCATGGGCCCTAAAATCAAATTTGACTTTCAATATCTTTTATTTCAATATCGTTATCTTATTTTGTAAGATTCTCAGCCATTTGAAATTCAAAAACAAAAAAAAAAAAAAAAAAACATGAAACAAGACCCTAAAAAAAATACCAATAGGAAGGCTCAATAGCAGAATGGTAATGGTTGCTTGTGGCTAAAGCCTATTGAAATTACTGTGGTGAACTGAAAGTATTTTCTTCTTGATGTCATGGGACAACCTAAACCGATCTCCTGCTTCCTTCCCAAGCATGAACCCCCCCCCCCCCACTCTTCTACCTGTAAGTTCACACAGGGGCTGAATTTGAAGAAATTTGGTGGGAACTATACAAAGGAGAAGTTTCTTTTGTTTTATTCTAAACGGGTATATTCTCAGAATTTATACCTGCTTCAATGATACAGGTACAAAGGAAGCTATGAGAGAGGAATATTTTCGTGCACTAGGGAAGAAAATGGAGAATTATTGCCTAATAATAAAGAAGATTTATTGCAATTCTCCATTATTGCAATGGAAAATCATTGCAATGATGACCTTTCGGCACTCTCTCATTTTGTGGCACCCTTATTAGTATTGTGGAGGTAAACCATTTGAAGCTGCAGTTACTTCCGCGTTTTATAATTTTATCTTTTGCTGATTTTGTGCTTATTTTTGCACAAATAAACTCACAAGTTGGGTACATGGTGAGTTTATGACATTGTACATGCACTTTTGCTGTGCCAATATGCAAAGTGACACACAAAGAATAGATTTGAGTTTTTTCCCTCTTTAAAAAGTTTTTTTTTTTTTCTATATTTCATGACCAATCCTACATATGAATATGCTACAATTTTTCACTTTTAAAAAATGTGTAGTGAGGGGTTAAATATTTTTCAGAACCACAAATCGCCACTGCTCAAGAAAGTTTTAGCAGAGAAGTTTGAGTGTGTGTGTATCTTTTACCCAAATGTTTGTGGAAATAAAAATAACACAAGACATGCTTAAAACCAAGCCGGTTTATTTCCAGACAAGTTTTACAGATTTTCATTTTCCATATAAGGTTGGGACAAAAGAAATCCAATGCAGCTCAAAAAATTTATATCATTAGAAAAACCTTTTTTAGTTTCATTTCTAAAATATTGCAAGATAATAGAGAAAAGCAGCCGGCTCATGCAGGACTAGAAAGTATAGTAAGAATACAATATATTTGCTTTTCAGAAACATTCCGAAAAATTTCGTTTGTGTTATACCTTTCTAAAAAAGAAATGAAGGGAAAAGAATACTTATTGTAAGAAACATTTCTTCGGAGCGGCCTGCTTTGTAATACAGATTCCAATCTCTGCAAAGATAACATGCAATTAAAGTAAAGGAATATCCAAAACTGCATTCAAAAGCGTGAATTGAGACAATCTAGACTCGTTTCAAAAGTTAAATTAAAAATGAAAAAAGCAATCGATTTGTATCAAAATAAAGATCCACAAAATCGTATTTACCACCAGCACAAATGACCAGGGAATCTGTTGGGTCTCACTATGCATATTCTCATACCCTAACTTGGAAACTTCAATAACTATTCTGCATTACATGCAATTTTAAACCCTTAACAGTTTTGTTTCTTCTAATTGTATATTTTAATAACTACAAGAAATTGTGTTTACTAATCAATGCAGTTGACCATATACATCCTGGATCTTTATTTCACTCACTTGGCAATGAAAGAGCTTGTCTATTGATATCACACGAAAAGGTTAACCATGACATGTGACAGTTTATATGACAGTATTGTTCATAAACACCAGTCTTGGGTCCTTCAAGGATCAAAGAACATATTAGTTTGATCTCTCAAAATCGTCTTTTGCAAGGCATAAAGCAAACTATTATAAGCTCCCAAATTCATCATAACTACCTAACAGATTTCCCTGGCCTACTGTGCCAATAAGTTTTGGATCCTAAGGGAACTATTTTCACCGGCTTATCCTCTATACACAAGCGACTTCTCAGCACTCTTTGCTGTTTCTCCGCAGCCAAGCACATTCAAATTTCAACACAAATGATAGGAAGAGGAACATTTTTTTAAAAATCCACTGTTGCATCTGAATACCAGGAATTCATTTGTGATGACTTCATGCTTCATCTGAAAAATACTCCCATACTGGGAAAGAATGGATTCTTCACATCGTAAAAAAATGGATTTCAAGTTGTGAAATTTAACTTGGTCAATGTTGGAATTTAATTATTAGAGAACAGTTGATGCTTAAAGCACAACTGTAGTAAGTGAGCTTCATACTTACTTTGATGAGTAGCATAGAAATTTAATAGAAAAAACCAAAGCAAATAAGAATGGAGCTATGAATATAAAGGTTTATGAGTATCATTCAACAATGAAAGTTTCTATATATGAAGCCAATTTGTTTAAATAAATCTCATGTGAATACTCTAAGAAAATATGAACAATGAATAAAGAAGGTAGACGAATCCATTCTCACCCCAAACCGAACCTGATGGGAATCGGCTTGGAATCATTCTGATGCAAATGTAACAACCACTCATGAACATGGAGGAGACACGCTTTGCTCCTTGAAGCTGTTTTGCTCCTCTTCTATCTGTAACAACTGTTCAGTATATGAAAAAACAGACTAGGTAAGAAACTGAAAGAGTAATTGCAACAATCACCGGTCATAAAAGAGCGCCACGGAATTACTAAATGAATACCCACTGCAATTGAACAAGGGTTTGACAACGCTAAATGTCAAATAGATTCCAAGCCTGCTCCAAGTAAAACCACTCATGACTTCACTGATTGAGGAGAAACCTCACATTTCTAAACACAGAGCCAAAACAGGTTTTCCTGAACAAGAGCTATTTCTTTTGCTTTTTGGTTTGATTACAGAATGAAAGTGCACAAACACCTTTGAACAAATTTTAAAGCACATCAAAGAATAAAAAGTTTTTCATGTTTTTTTTCTTTTTTTTCTTAATTATAGAAGGTACCTAATGACAACCATTAACTAACTCTCTGAGATTAAGTGCAATAAGTTTTTCCTTCGGAATTTCAGAATTATAACATGCAGTACAAGATACAAGCATTTATAAAAACATACAACAATCTAGAGATTTAATCAGAGGATTTTAGTTCAAAAATTTAACACCACAAAACCACACGATGAAAAAGATTTTTTCTTGGCTATTTTGTTTTCGAATCACACAACAATTATGCTTCATTAAAAACTAACAATACGAACTGCCACCGTTAAAAAGCATCATTTTACAAAAGCCAAAATATCAACAATTAAAAACCACAGATTATAATGACAAGGCAGAGCAAAAATACTACAAGTTTGAAGAATTCATATAACACATATACTTTAAAGATACTACGTGCAGAGAAAAAGGCTCGCCTTTGAGGGTGTGAAAAAGTACACCACGGTTCGAAAACACTTTTTTCCCCCTCCCTTAGAGTCTTCTAGCGACGAGGAGCCTTTTCCTCCACAGTTTGATTGGTAATTTTCAGAGAACAAATTTCTTTCTTAGAAACAACATCTAAACACAAATTTATCGATTTTCACATAAATATTTTTATTCCAGTAGATGGATTTTTTTTTCCTTTTTGCATGTCTTTTACTCTTGCAGTTAAATTCAGTCTAAGACAAGAGTGAAAAGATTAGTTGTCTTCTTTGCAGAACATGGTCGTCTTCTTTAGAATTTCCGTTTTCGGTAATGAATGACTCTAGATAAGTTGTCACGTATCATTTTTAGAACTGATCAAATCGGCGACAAATAAGCACGAGAACATCAATCCAGATCAATCCCGATTTATTTACTGATTTTGTATTTTGTAAGTGCCGACATTTATATATTATTATATAAACCTAAATCATGTCATTTCTGGTGCCTGTGCGAAAAAACAAACCCGCAGCCGCTCTCGCTCGAAGATGGACGAAAACATTCTCCTTAGGAAAAATAGATCAGCTGCCTTCATTCTGAAAAAAATTTGGATGCCGAGATCCAGTAAACAAACTCAGCTGCTTCATCGAGATGGCAATCTCTCAGCAGTTTGGTGGTATTTTCCAGTATTGGTTATAAAAAGCAAACATCCTCACTTATAAAAGATATGCAGTCTTTTATATGCTGGGTGTTATGTGTAAGTGGCTAAAATGTCACAAATCTCATGTATATATATTAAAGAATCCAAAAAACATGGACAAAAACCCACAGTCAACGCATCGTATAAAATGAATCCTAAGAATTTGCACCTTTATTCACAGGAGATTGATAAAATCCCCAGATATAAAAATGGAGCGTTTCAACACTTTCCGCTCTTCAAAGTATATATACATATAAAATGGGTGAGTGGATAAATACAAATGGAGAGTGTCTCCCCTGTACCCTGGAACCAAAAATTCTCTCTCTCGGCATTGCCCGAGTCCTAAAAAAGAGGAAACGTAGAAAAACTGCACACGAAATCTTTTTCATTTCCCCCCTGATGCGTCTATTTTGTTTTCTTTTGGTACCATTAGAGCTAGTTTGTAACTTTCAAACTGCCACATTTTGCCTTGCAAATGTTAAGGTTGATTTTTCTCATAACTCATTTGGCACTTTTAAAAGATGACTTTTTAGGCATGTTACTAAAAACTTCTGAAGAATATAAAACTGGAGAATTAAGGATAAGAGAAATCTTATTAAGACTTAAGAAAAGTTTCAAATTTTAAAAAAGGGTTGTATGCTATCTTATAAGATCCTAACTCTCACCACTGTCTTGATGATATATTCCAGAAAAACAAAGCAAGATCACTCCTTTATCGAGAAAGATTTCATTTTCCTTTTATCTATGCTTATTTGACACCAAGTGCTTGAAATAGTTAAATTACCTCAGACAGTAGAAATTCTCTTTTATGTGTCTTTAAGTAAATTGTAATTCTTTCTCAAGCTTTAAAACCAATTAATGCGATGAATGGATGTGCTGTTTCTGCTAAATCTGCTGATGAAAATCAATAAGACTTTCTACTTTTTCTTGTCAATCTTTCAAACTGAAAATAAGCTGGGGTGAAAATAAATGGTGCAAAATCACCATACGTTTGCAAGACAGACTGAGGCAGTGTGTGACAGTGACCGCTCTGTGCTTCCACCTTAATTCACAATTTGAAGCAAGGTTAAAAACTGCTGATTTTCAGGAAGACTATTTTCCAATGTAGATTCATATATAACTGCAGGAAATAGCATGCAGTCATTTCGAAGAACAATTTCTTTCCGGTCCACACCGCCGAGGCAGTCGGACATTAGTCACATAATTCCTCCACAGCTGCCTGAGGAGTTAGGGCAAAAATTACATTTTGTGAATCATTGGTTCATTAGCAATGATTTATATTACATCAGTCCCATTTTAGGAAATTAGAATTTTCCTATCTGTGTGTGATTAGAAAAGTTATTGCACTCGTGAGCCCACGAATGCCAACGGCTACAATTATATTTGGACATTCAGTGATCACAGGCTTTCTACAACTACCACATGAAAAAACTCATTTCAGAGGTCCAATACAGCACCCCTTGTAAAGAACATTACCAATATGAGGAAAAAATGTAATAAAATTCTAAATCTGTCATATCATATAAAATAAAACTTTAGTAACATTGGGTATAACATGTAACATAATTCATTTCAAATAAGATTTTATCCACGTAACAAAGATAAAAAGAACATTAAACCGGGCATATCAACAACACTAACTTTCACTAAGTCTAAAAGTCACCGTTTTTGCTTCAAACCTTCCAAAAAGGCTAAAACTACTACTCCCAACAATTTAGGTAGGAGACAAGCTCAATTTCAATATCGGTTACACAAAAATATTTACAAAAACGTTTTCACTGTGCCTAATCTTAGATTCATCCAACAGGTAGAATATAAGAGGGTGGCCCAGAACAACCTTTTACTTCAAACAGGATGTAACACAACTGGTCTCCATTTTCCCTCCTTCAAATGGGAAAAAAAATATTCAGTGGTCTTTGTTTCAGGAATTGAGATACTTTCTCTGTTTTATACACACCTAACGATCAAGTTTTTATCCTAATCAGTCACCCTTTGCCATTTTCCCACTAAATTTATTTCCCCATTAAGTTCAAATTATATAGCAAAGTAGATTTTTTTTTAACATGACAATGTTTATTTTCAAAGTGCCTGGCATATTTCAAACTTCCCATAAACAGTAAATCATGCTGTCCAAGCAGATTGCATTTTTACCTCTTGTTTGCAACAAGAGTATGTAGTTCAGAACTCCTGACAATGAATGACTGAACATGAAGAGAAGGTTGTTCTGGATTTCTAACAGATAACTATAGAACAGGGAATAAAAACATAAAAAATCCCTTTAGAAGGAACAAGTGTAAGAAACATCCCAATGTCTCGGTGCGACTAGAAACAGATGACTGCCAATGTGGGAATGGGCTTAAATATCAACTCTTTCACAATGTAAATGCCCAATGGCAGTTCAGAATCAAAAACATATATCAACTATATTTCTCACAAGCAATGATTGCGGAAAATAAAATATGTCACTATACGAAGTCCATGTGCACAACAGGAACACTAAATTGTTTTTCTGTAAGCCATACGGGGGTTTGTGAAACAATTTTGAATGACCCAAAAATCTGTTAATTCTTCATTGAAAAATCAGGTTCAATTTTTGCAGAGATTTTTTTTTGAAAAGGACAACAAAAAGAATCTAGAAATTGCATCAAAATAAATTTCAACCAAGTTTTAGTGAAATAAATTAAAAGTTAGCTCACCATCCACCCTTTCAGTATGCATTTCAGCTGACAAATTTAAGTTTGACACCCCTAATATCCTTTATAGTGCTCTTCCTTATGCTAAGATTATCCTGGAAGTAAATTATCTATTGAAAGATGAAAAAAAAAAACATCTGTCACTCAGACATAAAAAGTATAACTTGGATTGTTTCAAGGACTTTTTCAAGCAACAAAATTTTAGAATCTTTACTCATGGATTGCAAAATGAATCTATATATTTATAATTTTACATAAGCTTCAACTTTCATAACCAAAGGTTGCTCATGTATTTTCTTTCAAAACTCACTTTAGCACATTAACTAATTCATAGTAATTAAACTTTGAAGCACCATTGAAGAAAGAAAACATTTCCCTCTGTGTAGACAGTAGAAATAATTTTATGCAAAACTTGGGAAAGGGAAGGGGTCGTCAGAATGCTAGCAAGTTTTTATCCAGTTCAAAGCAATGTGAGATGGTGAAAGTAAATAGCAAAATAAGTCATACCAAGTCTCCCTGATAATTATCATTAACTAAAGAGTAAGAGTGAAAAAAAAAAACCCTATTAACATATGTTGATGGGATAATCTAACATGACTAATCAAGCAAGAGATATATGCAATGATTACCAGGATAAATACAGTTGATATAGTTTCCAAAGTTCACCATAAAAGTTCAATTTCGTCATCTTATGGCTGGGCAGCAAAACGGATAATAAACGTTAAGAATTTTATGACAGGGGAAAAAAGCTGCATTATGCTTACTTACACAAAAATAGCATTTGATAAAATTTAATTCACTCAGCAGATTGTGAATTTCGCTATCTTACAAATTGATAAAATATTTAGATTTGGAGAAATTGAATTTACAATTGTTTCTTAAAATTTTCATTCAAATGATTTTGATTTTCAGTGTATCAAGAATACTTTTGGCAATTTCTTTAATCAAATAAAAGATACTTTTTTTCCTTCAAATATTAGTTTAGAACAAAATGTATATTCCTTCAAAATGCATATAACATGAACATTTTTTCATTGTATGCCAATATATTATGTTCAACAATATGGGCTTATATGATTTGTAAAAGTCATTTAGTATACATAAATGACAAATTATGTAGTAGAATTCGGTCAAGGAAAGAAGCTCAAAGGAATCTACAACATAGTTTGTCGACTCAACATGTATGTAGATTAATGATTGATGATTTTTACTTTAAAATTGTGAAAGCCACAAATTTAACAGACAAATTAATAATTTTGCATTGAAGTTTTGAATTCATCATCAATAAAATTAAATACACATGATACAGCAGCTTTCTTTTACAAACAGTATTAGTGAAGTGTATTAAGCATAACTAGAAAAATAGCAGATGAATAAAAAAATTACACGAGGTTCCACAAAATTTAATCTTCTATGGAAAATAAGAGTCTGGAAAGATTTTGAAACTAAACAAGGACTTAATAAATAATTTTCTTGAAATATTATTGCACTAAAAACAAAACTTTCAAAACCGCAATTCATAGTCAGCTATTTTAACCCATTATATCTAAAGACATTTTAGTTTGAATCAATTTCTGTTCTATGGATTTATGTATGACTGATGAGATTGAATTCTTTAAAGATTTTCCTTGCTATTATTAATTGGATAAAAACACTTTTTACAGATAGCTCTTTAGATGATATAAGAGCCTACAAATCCATTTTTCAAAATTACTGCTATGCGCAATTGCAAAAAGTAGTCATTAAATTGGTTAAAGGAAATGGAAAATAATCTTTTTTGATTTTTTTATCTGAAAGCCCCACATCATTTGCCACAGACAAAGGAATTAGAAATAAAGAGAAATATGTACAGCAGGGTTGATTGGATGTTCGATTACTTGCAAATCAGAAATGAGACGGTACACTTCTCCAAATAATCTATCACAGTAACTGGCAGTGACGCTGGTTTACTTCAGGATCAACCAATCGTATCACACCCTCGGCAAATATGAAACCAAAGCGAAGAACAGGATATAGTATTGCTATGCCATTGATCTAGCAGGCCAAAAATCTCAAACAATTATAAAGTAAGTATTTTAGAGGTGTTGAGTATTTAAGAATAACCTTTTATACCAAAAAATGACAATTTTATGAACAATTCATTTTGTAATGGGAGGCCATATATAACCGGAAACCCCCCCCCCCCCCCAAAAAAAAAAACCATGCTATTAACCATAAAATGACCTTTGTTTAACTTGTTGCACATAATAGCAACAATAAAAAAGAATACCAGTGTAATGAAATATTTCCTAATACCCAGTTAACAGATGAAATGACAAATATTAAGCATTACAATTTTTTGATGAATTTTTACTAAAGGCATGTAAAGTTTTAATCATACAAAAAGGGACTAACTGCCTCTGAACTTTTAGTATTTTCTTTCATGAAGGATTCTTAAGTTTTGGAAATAAAGTTCAATTTATTCTTCTTTTATGTTTCAAGAATATAAGAAAATTAGATTTAATAAAAGGAGATTTCTCAGGACTGATAGATCAATGACACTGAGATGCAGAAAGTAAACTTAAAATATTTTTTTTTTAAAGAAAATAAATCCTTAGAAGTAGATTCTAGTTTATTGTATCAACTTTTACTTAAAAGGGATATTTTAAGTATTAAGAAGTATTTTAAAAATGTGTAAAACAAACAATGCATATATCCCGAAAACTTAACAACTCCTATACACCAGACGAAGACGTAACAGGGAACAATGTCTCTCCAAAATGTCAACAAGTAAACAGGATGCCATCAGATAAAGCCCACAGGTTAAAAAGGCAAGAGATTTTGAAGGCAGCCATTTCCTTTAGTGAACACAAAAATTTATACATCGCGAAGTGAACAGAAGGCGGCCATCACAATCCCTTGGAGCAATTTGTTTGATTTCACAAGAGAGGGATGGCAACTCGGAACATGCTATCGAGTTGAAATAAAAATTCTTCCCTAAAACTCAATATGTAAGAAATACCATGGAAACCCAATTTAAATGATCATTCCAAAAGCAATCGCACATATTTGTCAAATAGAACTTTTCCAAAAAAGTGCTTACATTTTCAACTTATAAACAGACTTAAAAATAATAAATTTAACTTTTGGCATTAAAATTTAAATTTTCAGCTGCAACCTACGAGGTCTCTGAAATTACTAATACATTTCTCAAAAACATATTTTCTGATTCTTTATGTTAGACTCCAATGATCATTTTAAATTTCATTGCGAAAAATCAAATGCCAGAAAAAACTTGATATACATATATTCATTAAGCAATACTGATTTTCTCAGTCAATGAACTACATTGCATATTTTCAATTCAAATTTTAAAAGGGGGGAAAAATAAAGCAGACTTCAAATTTCAGTGTGTCTTTTACTATGCATTAAAAGCAGATATCAATGCAAGCTTTAAAAAATGCAAATTAATTTAAAAAATTTTTGTTGCCATGAAACAATCAAAAAACTGGGATTAGACTGCAAACTAATCTATAGAAGTCGACAAGAGTACTATTCCAAAGCTTGATTTCTCATCAGTCCATCTGGCAATTGTTTCTTCCCATCGAGACGGGGAGTGGTAAAACTCAAGACAAGAAAAAAAAAAGAAAAAGTAACGAACATTACATTTGAACGGTCCGTGTCTAAGTCCACGCACAGAGGACCTTTCAGAACAAAAAACGAGAGCTTGGAAGAATACCTGACGAAAACACAAGAGACAAACAAACGAGAAACATAGCATGAAGAACAGAAACGAGAAGAAAACACCGGGTGGATATGGAGGATGGGGCCTAGCCCCACTGCTGTCCGTAGGAGTCCTGGTACCAGTGGGCGGGATGATTGCCCTGCCCTCGCCGAAATCCGTTGTAGCCTCCAGAGGAGTTGAGCGGCTGCTGGGCGATGGGGTGACTACCCCACTGACCACCGCCTCCGGCACTGTTTTGGAAGCGCCGCTTGGTGGCGTCGGCCGCCCCTCCCTGGTGGTGCGGGGGTGGGGCATCGAACTTCCGCTTACCGACCAGGCTTCCCCGAGGGGGCAGGGGGGGACCACCCAGGTGGGGGAGGGGCGGCACCCCAGGGGGCAGGGGGGGCCCACGGCCTCGGCCGAGGGGGGGCACGGGCGGGCCCCGAGCACCCCCACGGGGGGTCAGGGGCCCCGAGGCCCCGCGCCCACGGGGAATACCACGGCCAGCACGACCCTGAAACAAACACAGATGCCATGAGCATAACATGGTAACAATAATACTTCAAGAGAGGGCATCTTCATACAGGTCATGCTCAAGTAGAGTGTCCGCTTAAACCGGGCATTTCATGGCATCAGCGGTTGATGCAGTGGGCGAGAATGTTTTCACATACCATCAGCCTGCCGGTAATCTATTAAAACACTTCTACAGTTGGGGCAAACCTAACCTGGCAGCATTGTGAAGGCTACACAGATCCTAATCATTGCAGCATTCTGCCGTGTGCAGGTAAAAGGCAGTAACTGCAAATTTCATTTTTGTCATCTAGTGCACATTATCTTTATTGTACGAACTCGCTTATTTGGTTTCCGCTGAAAAGAAGGCGCGAAAAAAACGTCTAATTCCAACTTTTTCCTATTATTAGTATTGAATCCACCACACATTTCTTTATATATATCAAAAATTAATTTCTGCAGATACTGCCATTTAACTGCACATGACAGCGACGCTAAGTTACATTGGCCCCAACTATAGTTTGCCACTGGTGAGCACGAGGAAACCAGTCGCTCTATTCGAGCACAACCTTAGAAGAAATGCAAATGTAAAATTTTAAGTCTATAAATAAGTTAACAAGCACAAAAATCTACTGATGAGTTACATATAAAATCGTACCCCAAAGGTACAGTCAGAACTAGAAAGAATAAAATTTTCAGAATCTCAAATCAAAACATCTTTTTGACATGGTATTTTTTTAGGCAGCCTAAAATTACTTAGTCGACGGGTAACCAAGTAGAATCACCTTCAAGAAAATAATTTGTTTGAATCAAGATGCCGAAAAATGAAATGATTGGTTGAAATGGTACTTTCAGTTTTCATTTGGCAGATCAGGAGGTCATCACTTTTACAATTTTATGCAACAGTAGTACCAAAATTTCATGAACTAAAATTTTGTAATGTATTGGACCAATCTGCAATGTAAAAACTGCTCAATAAACTAACCGTAGTTAATTAGGCCTCAAAACTGGCAATTTATTAGAAATTTCTCTTATAAAAATTTAAGAAAAATACTTGGTACTGAGTTCCAACAGCAAAATTTTGATTACTGTTGTCTGAGGAAAAAATGTTTTTAGTAAAAGTGTCGTTTCACTATGGAGTTC
The DNA here is from genome assembly GCF_026930045.1 of Uloborus diversus. Classification (NCBI taxonomy): domain Eukaryota; kingdom Metazoa; phylum Arthropoda; class Arachnida; order Araneae; family Uloboridae; genus Uloborus; species Uloborus diversus. The sequence goes on along the minus strand of NC_072731.1, from coordinate 128,650,495 downwards.
TCGAGGTTAATCATATTAAAACTCTAAATATCCTTAAATTAAACTATGGATTTTATTCTTCATTTAAAAAGTAAATAGTTTATTTGTTTGATTGAGGCTATCTTTACTGATAATAAAGCTGAAAGTCTCTTTGTCTGTCAGGATCTCTGTGACGCGCATAGCGCTTATACTGTTCGGCCAATTTTTATGAAATTTGGCACAGAATTAGCTTGTAGCATGAGAGTGTGCACCTTGAAGCAATTTTTTGAAAATTCGATTTTGTTCTTTTTCTATTCCAATTTTAAGAACATTTTCCTGGGCAAAATTATTATAAGATGGACAAGTAAATTACAAAGTTATCATAATGTGGAACCCTAACATGGGCTAACCAATTGGCGAGAAATTCATCATACATTATTTGTAAACATACAGGTGAACCAAAAGACCTTTTAATATTCTACTATGGGCAAAGTCGTGCGGGTGCCACTAGTTAAAAGTAAAGGGAAAAGCGAAACCTTAGACAAGTCTCTGGAGAAGAAATGTCTTATCTTTGGAAAACTGCTATTTTAAAAAACAAAAAACAGTACATAATATTATTCGGATGCTCAGATTATCCTTGATGAAATCTCTAAAACTGAACAGAAAAGCTGATGCTATAACAAAAATTATAGCATGCATTTAACAAAAGTTTATGACAACTTTGGTTATGATTTAATTTGAATCAGCAATCTAAATTATTTGAAAAGATAATTCTTAGACAAGGATACTGATGATTTAACTGAGTACTTCTTTGAAACATGAGATTTGATCATCCTGTGCACTTACATTGAGGGCAATAGGTGAGCACAGAGTGTTTGTACATATATTTAGGGCACCTACAGCGTAAAGTAGATTTTAAACCACTAGAACGCAATCGGAAGTGATATACTAAACTATGGTTCGTACACAAAATTGGGAATTTTCAAGGGGTATTCAAGGATTTTTTTTTTGAACGCAATAAAAGCTTCAAAATCTATTATTAATAGCTCAGGCAGTAAGGATCAGATCAAAAAATAATAATAAATGTGTGACATTGAAAAAAAAAAAGACTTATAGCCATAAGTAATTTAAAGAACTTCATTAATAAGACCAAAATCTGTTTCAAAATTTTGCTGTTTGCTGTGATGGCTCTATCAACAAAAAAAAAAACAATGAAATGTTTTTCCAAAGCTCACTTGATCTCTAAGAGCCATGAGTTTTAGTTGTAAAATTTTGGCATCTAATACATCGTTTTTAGCTACATGCAGTTCAAGTGTGCCACTACTTGAAGTTACAGATAGGGAAAATAATGATTGCCATGGTCAATTATTTAATAACTTAAAAAATAAACAAACTTAAAACAAACATTAAAACTAACGCATTTAAGGTAGCATATGTTCTAATAGTTTCCAACTTTTAATATAATTGAAAAATTTACAAGATGCAAAAAGATTGAAATCTCAAATTTTGCATCACAAAGCACAAGCTCAATATGCTAATTTCCAAAAAAAAAAAAATGTTATTAAATGAGTTACTGATTGAAAATTGATCTCTTAAAAAAGCCAATTCCTACAATTCACTAAATTTGATACCGGTTTTTGAAATTTAAAAAAAGTTTCAAAATAAATTATCTGATTTTTCTTTTTTAAAGATCGGATTTTCGGAATATACAACTAAAATCGGGAACTGTTCGAAAACTACAGCAAAAAACATGATGCATTTTTTATTGGATCTTTTAACATTTTTCAAGGTTTTAAAGGTTCTTTAAAAGTGTACAATAATATCCATGCTGTGGCCAAGATTCGAACATAGGCACTTGGCCTGAAAGTCTTGTGATCTACAACCTTAGACACTAAATGGCCGATTTAGTTAGAATCAGTTACTTAACATTACATTGAATTAATAACTAACTAAAAACAATTTTAAACCATAATGTAGAAAATGTTTGAAACTTCAAATTTTTTTGTTGTTATTTTACACTACCTTAATAATGAACACGCTGAACTGAAATTTTGGAAGATAAAAATTTATTTAAATAGCTTAAATGGCCTTTTTTTCATTAGTGTTAATGACCTGCTGTGGGGTAAAGCGATCATAATGTTAAAAAAATTGATCTAAAATAAGCATAAATAACCATAATTTTTTTAATGCTCAACAAACAAGTTTTTTTGAAGAAAATAACTAAATTTAAATAATTACAAATTTTTTATGGTCAACTATGGTCAAAAACTGGTTTATCCAGAATTCAATCCTGGGTCATTAAATGTCAAATCAACCCAAAAAATGAGATTTTGACACCTATAGTATCGGATTTTGATGAAACTTGGCCTGATTGTTCCTTTTATAGATTTAACAAAGAATGCAAAATTTTTTTGCTCTATCTCAAGCTGTTTAGATTTTACAATAAATTGGAAAGTGTGGTTGCAGAAAAAATGCTACATGATTTTTTTCAAATATTATAGGATTAAAAACATGCTTTAATTCAATTAATATAGTATATCAAAGGTAAGCTCAGTAGTATTGAATCCATTTTTACCTTACAAACAGTACATGTTTACTAAACTCAATATTAACCTGATTCCGACTCATAAGAGAAGATTGAATGATTTTATACTAAGGATACATGTTAAGCCTAACCTATGACCACTTTACCCCATCTTACTTAAGTTGCTCTAAAATATTATCTAAAATGAATCCAGCTTAGATGTTTATGCAGACATTTTCTTGAGACATCAGAGAAGCTGCCTGCACAACCAATTTGCTAAAAATTGTAATAAGCAAAGTTTCACAAAGACGTTAAAAGAGGTTTTAAATGTTTCATAACTAAACAAAAAAAAAAAATTTTCACAAAAAAAAGTATTGTTAGAATAAAATTTGTAGTTAAAAACTTAATTCCTAACTGTTAAAATTTAAAATAAAAAAATTACCCTCATTCTTTCATTTATCTCGAATTTAAAGCTTTTTATTTGATTTATGACCACTTTACCCCAGTGACAACTTTGCCTCACCAGACCCTAATGAGATTTTGAACCACCTATTCTTCTACCCCAGAACAGCAATACTAAAACTGACGAAAGTTTCAAAAGTTTTTTCCTCCCATGGTGTAAATAAAAGAACAGGCTACAAAATTGTGAGTAGTTTCAGTACCTCACTTTGTTCTTTTTGAACTGGTGACATAATAGATAATGCAGAAAGTTGCATTTTCAATAAAGCAAATATATATTTAAGAACATTTGCTTAATCTATCGCAAATGTACTTGAAGCATCTTAACTGCAAAAGCTAACTCTAGCACAACACAACTGATCAATAACAAATTAATTTTCATTCTAATGCTTGGGGCCTGCTTGAGCAAACTTTCTGCATTATGTTTCAGAGTAAAATTTTCTCAGTTTATATTACATGTAACATTATCTATTCTTTGCTGTTGTAGTAACACAATTTATATAAAATGTATGCAACAAACTATTTCCATTTTTTAAAGTTTCAGGATTACATTTCTTTTTGAAAAAAAAAAGTTAAAAAAAATAAAAACACAACAAAGAAAAGACAAGGCAACAGAGCACACGAAAAGCACACCAGAAATAGAAGAAAAAAAAAGAAGATACCATATCCGAGCAATCCTATTTTTTAATTTTCTTGGTCTTAGGAAGGTTAGAAACATCCTTTTGTTTAAAGGTTAGGCAGTTAGAAGGCACTTATCAAATGAGGGCAGTGGCAGCAAAGCACAATGAGAACATTAGATGAGCAAAAAGTCACAGTCAAATAGGAAAAGAGGTAATGGAAAGAAAATATCAATCTGGATACTGGCATCAACATGTGTTAGTTGGAACACTGGCCCACCGATGTCCCTATTAAAAAAAAAATCCTGTCTGTGTTTGACAATCATGTGAAATTTTTGCAAAATATACTTATAGTAGCTTTTGCGTTAAACTTGGTAGTTAGGTTTTTTTTTCTTCCTTTTTTTCTTTTCTTTCTTTCTTTTTTTTTTTTAAAAAAGAAATGCTGAGTGAAAAAATATCTATTGCAGAGTTTTCCATGCAAGTTGTACTGAATGGATTCGCATAAAACAAAATTCACTAAATTTAAATTCAAATTTTCAAAAAGCCTAGAGTAAAACATGAATTCTTTTCAAGTTGTCTTATTTTTTCACTCTAAATTTGCTTTGATTATCTTTCCATTTCATTTTTCTACTTCTCAGATTTTCATGTGCTTGATACTCATACTATAGGATTTGCAGATTTACAGCAAAAATGCAGAAAAGAATTCATTATAGGGACCAACAGCTGTTAAGAAATTTCATGCTGCAATCTCATAATTGAGCTCAACATGACTTCTGATGCCTTGCTTACACCACAAAAACATCTAGTTGAACCCTCCAACAGAGGCTGTTACTAAGAAAACATTTTATTATTTTTTGTTTGTAATTTAAACTACAAAATTTTCTGTTAAAATGAAACAAGCCTGATCAAACAAATGCAAATACTACCAAGAGTTAACTTGGTAAATGTTTCTATCATTTTAACATAATACAAATTTCAATGTCTATACATAATATAAATTACAAATCCATAAGTAGGACAGCAAGTGGACTTTCAATTTTAGAAAAAGATACCCTCTCTTTAGGGCAGAAGACTTGGGAGCATTTTGATAAATTGCTAGAAGTCTTGAAACATCTATCCTGAAACATAGGGAATTTAAAAATTGGACCAACAAAATACGCAGATAGTACGCATCAAAATGAGCAATCATAAATACTTGGCTCAAATCCATGTGCAAATATCCTGCAGAACAGGTTCAAAGTATGTTACAGAACCAGTAAAACAATTTGCTATCTACTTTTGCAGATATGTTAATTCTCAGGTATGGAGAAAGTGACATCAGAAGTAACTCATACCTTCCAGATGCACACACATTTTCAAATGATCTTAATGAAAGAAAACTTAATATAATCTCTTAAGGTATCCGCCTACCCTCAAAATGCCCATTTTCCGCAATTTTGACGAAATTTGTTTTTTGTCAGATTTAAATTTTTCACACTTTCTTCTTTCCAAAACTGTTTTTATTTAGCTTCTACGTGGATTAGAAAAAAAGTTACAGCGATTTTAGAAATGATTGTCGAGCATGAAATCAAACCGGAAGTGAGTTTCTGGACCGGAAGTTCCGTTATTTCTCGCTGTTTCTGTTTAGTTTTGCCTTTAAAATCCCAGTTTTTTCTATTTAATGTTTTTAATAGCTCATATAAAAGGTTTTTTTAACATTTAAAATATTAATTTTTCGTTATTTTTTGGTTAATTTGGCAACAGCTTGGTCCTATATGAGTCCTTGTTTACAAAGTTCATAGTTTGCGAATCTTATTTTGTTTTGGTGCTTTTTTAAAGAAATACATCGTATTTGAGAGATTTTATCTCCAAATTGAAAGGAAATAGCGGAAATAATGGGTCACAGGAAGAAATATCGCTCTACTAAGCGGAAATTTCATGGGAACAGACATACTAAAACAGTACCACGTTCTCAGACCAGCGCTGCAGAATCACTTGATGCAACTGCTAATACTTCGAAGTTGTTGAATGAGAGCATTTGCCTACCTGAGGATAAATGTATTGATGAGTTAACTGGATATCGAATTATATATATGCCACTATTAATTTCAGTAATATCTGAACTTTGTTGTCCAATGTGTTTCGCTGACAATCTTCTGCTTCAAGAAGACTCCAGATATGGATTGGGTTCTAATCTTGCAATAAGTTGCAAGAAATGCAGTTATAAGAAAGGATTCTGTTCCTCTTCAAAAAAGGACAATGCTTACGAACTGAACACTTTAGCAGTGTATGGGCTCCGGTTGATGGGAAAGGGTTATACTGCTGCCAAAAAGCTGTTTGCTGTAATGGACATTCCTTTCCTATCCAAGGCAACCTTTCGTAAGCATGAGCTTAAAATTCATCAAGCTGCCTCTGAAGCTGCTGAAGAGAGCATGATAACTGCTGCGAAGGAAATTAAAGATATGAAAGGCAGTAAAAAAGCTCATGTTGATTGTGGGGTGTCAATAGATGGTACATGGCAAAAGAGAGGTTATTCCTCTTTGAATGGCTGTGTGACATGCATATCTATCGACACCCGGAAAAATTTTGGATATTGAGGCTCTGACGCTATATTGTAGACACTGCTCTCAAGGGAAAACCAGCGACATTTCACACGAATGCAGAAATCACACTGGATCTTCATCCAGCATGGAAACTGTTGGTGTGTACAGAATATTCGAACGCTCGATAGCATCCAGAAACTTGCGTTACACTGAATATTATGGCGACGGAGATTCGAAAGCTTTTGATAGTGTGAAGAACATATACAAGAAAACCTCCGTTGAAAAACTTGAATGTATAGGCCACATTCAAAAGAGGGTCGGAAGTAGACTTAGAAAACTAAAGAAGAACACAAAAGGTCTCGGGGGCAAGGGCAAACTAACGGATCGCTTTATCGATAGGTTACAAAACTACTATGGTATTGCGATCCGTAGTAACGTTGGAAATTTAGCAGCGATGCAACAAGCTGTGTTTGCTGCCTTTTATCACTGTTGCTCGGGCACAAAACGTTCAATGCACGGCCAATGTCCCGACGGCAAGGAGAGCTGGTGTCGAATTAAAAAGGCTGAAGCTTTAGGCAAACCAGTAAAAGAAAAATCTGTAGGACTTTCGCAAAGTATCATAAATACCATTAAACCAACGTTCATGAAACTATGTGATCAAGAACTTCTCAAGAAATGTCTTCATGGGAAAACCCAAAACGCAAACGAATCTCTCAATGT